>NW_017731373.1:3487018-3506401 GCF_001890085.2 Hipposideros armiger | reverse complement strand
TTTCGTAGCAGTCTGTGGGAACCTGGGCCTGGTCTGTGATCCCCGAACCGCGATGCAGTCACTTGGTACAGCATCTTCAGGATCACTGTAGCATAGTATCATGGCCATCAGTGACTACTTCATGGTCCCCAAGGCTACTCTGAGCTGCTTCAGGTTTTGTAGGACTTTGCTGGTCACAACAGACAGCAGAGAACAGTGGTGAGTATTCTACTCAGAACCAAGCAAGTACTGGACATACAAGAAATACTAAAATACTAGCTAATAATCTCTTACTCTCAAATAATGTTTTTATCCTGTGGCTTTGAAGACCTTCTCCTCCTCACCTTATCCTGCCCACAGGAAATGAGGCAGAGAAAGTGGTTAGAGCTCTTCTCATAATGGCAGTTGGGCCACTTGAGTTCCTTCTGGAAACTAAACAACATACTCTAAATAACCTTGGGCCAAAGAAGAAATCACAAGAGAAATTAGAAAATACTTCTAACTAAATGAGAATGAAAGTACAATATATCAAAATGCATGGGCTGCAGATAAAATAATGCCTACAGGGAAATATATAGCACTTAAAGCTTATATAGAAGAGAACAAAAGTTTAAAATCAATACTCTAAGTTTTCATCTCAAGAATATAAAAAAGAAGAGTAGATTAAAATAGAAATGGAAAACGGAATAATAGTAGAGAAAATTAACAAAGTTGGTTCCTTCCTACAGTAATATTGTGGGGTGGTATATTCTGCCCTTCAGCACTTATATTGCTTCGGATTTTCTCCTATATAAATAAATATACCGAAGACTATTTACATGTATATATACATACACACACATATACACACAATAATGGAAGTAACATATACATGTATGTATACATATATATTTACTTTTTAAATAAGATAGGAAAATTCTTAGTTTCTTTAAAAAACAAAAACTCAGTTGAATAAATCTGAAAATCTAATTGGCTTTATTGAATGATTCATGAACAGGGCAGCATCCCAACTAGCAAGCAGAGAGGAGCCCTGAAAAGCTGTACAATAGGCAGAAACTGTGGATGGCAAGAAAGTTATTAGCAAAAGGAGAGCATGGATTGTTTCAGGCAAAGTTATCTTCCCTTAGGGGTAGCCAGGGGTCTTACCAGGCAGATTGCCTCCGTTTCCTTTAGGGGGAATGTAGAGGGCCCACAGGACAGATTGCTTCACAGCACTGACCAGAAAATTCTAGCCTGACCAATTAGGATTATATTCCTGGTCAAGGCTGAAACTGTGCAACTAGGTCAGCTATTAAATCTAGGTTCAGTGTCATGGGCTTTAGCACAAGTGACTCCATTTTGGGCCTGTGGTTTTCTCTTTAACACTTCCAATAGTTATCTTTCCATGAGTTAGCTTTCATATGGATGTGTTCATTTAACCTTGACAACAGCTCTAAAAGTAGGTAAAATTAATATCCTTATTTCACAACTAAGACAGCGCTTCAAAATCCAGGATGACTGTTAAGCTCTCTCTCGTTCATCCTGGGCACTGTGCTGCCTCTTGCTCTCTATTGTGCAATGAAATAAAAATGTAACAGAATTAAAGAAAAAAGTTGGTTCTTTAAAAAGATTAATTAAATTTAATGTCTAGCAAGGGATGATCAGTGAAAAAAACATAGAAATCGTAAATTTTCAGTATCAGAAACAAAATATCCAATATCACTATAGGTGCTATAGATAGTAAAACAATGAGTAAGAGATATTATGAACAACTTTATGCCATTAAATTTGACAATTTATAATGGACAAGTTTCTTGAAAAAATATCAATTTATCAAAATTGACATGAGAAGCAGTAGAATATATAAATAACATTGCATCTCTTAAAAAATTGAGTTATCAAAACCTTCTCCCCAGAGAGAAATCTAAATCTAGTTATTTTGATTTATATAGTCTATTAAACATGTAAAGAACAAATAAGACCAATCTGAAATAAACTGTATCAAAAAATAGAGGAGAAAGAAATATGTCCAAGCTCATTTTATGAGATCAGTATAATAATGATACCCAAATCTTTTAAAGACATTTAAAAAAAATTACAGAGAAATGTTGCTTATGAAGTCCTTATGAAAATATTAGCAAACTGAGTCTAGTAACATATTAGAGTTATAATACAAGATAACCAAATTGAATTTATTCCAAGAATGCAAAGTTATTTTAACATTAAAAAGCCAGTAAAAATAATGGAAGGATACAAAACATGATCATCACAAGAGATGCAGAGAAAACATTTGTCAGAATTCAACACCCTCATGTTGGTATAACCTCTCAGTGAACTAGGAGTAGATAAGAACTACCTCAGTCAGATACAATCTTATTTAATGATGAAATAATGAATGCTTTCCCCTTAAGATTAGGAAAAGGCAAGGAAGCCACTTCTTGTCACTTTTATCCAACATTATATACCCAGATCAATACACTGAAGCAAAAGAAAAGTTAATAAAGATTGGAAAAGAAGAAATTAAACTTTTCGGGTGACATGATTCACAAAATTTACAAATTTCTGTTAAAAATATGAAGTTAGAAAACTTACAGGATACAAGGTCAAGATAGAAAAATAAATGTAATTTTATACTAGCAGCAAACAATTGGTAATCAAAGTACAGAAAGCAATGCTATTCACAATGCCACCACAAATATAAAATACTTAGGATTTAATTTAACAGGAGACGTATAAGACCCCTCTACACTTAAAACTAAAAATTATTGCTGCAAGAACGAAGACTAAGTAAAGAGCTATATACCATATTAATAAATTTTAAAACTTAGGAATGTTAAGATGTCAGCTCTCCTCAAATAGATTTTTAGGTTCAATGCAATTACAATAAAAATCCCCCCAAATAATTCCTTTTAAAAATTAGCAATTTTATTGTAAAATAGTTATGAAAAAACAAAGAATCTAGAGTAGCTGAGCAATTCTGAGAAAGAGCTAAGTATGAGGACTCACAGCATTTACATTCAAGACTTACTATAAATTTATAATAATCAAGAGAGTGTGCTATTGGCGTAAGAATGTGCAGAGACATCAATGGAACAGAATAGAAAGTCTATAATTACACCTACATTTTAATTGTCTATTGGTTTTTTAAATAGGTGTCAAAGGTATTCAATGGGAACAGGAAAGTGTATTTTTTTTTAATGATTCTGGAATTACTGCATCTGCTCATGGAAAAAATGGACATTGACCTCTGTCTCACACAATTCACAAAAATTAATTCAAGGTAGATAATGAACATAATCATAAAACTAAAACAAAAAAGCTTTTGGAAGAAAATGTAGAATATCTGTGTAACTTGAGAGCCAAGAGCTATTTAGAACAGGTCAAAGATAGCAATTACCGTAAAAGACAAACATCAATAAAATGAACTTCAACATCAAAATTTCACCTTCTGAAGTTCTGAACTTCAACTTATCAAAATGCCGCATTAAGAAAATGAAAAGACAAGGTACATATTGGAAGAAAATAGTCACAATGCATATATCTGACAAAGGACTTGTGTCTGGAATATATAATGAACTCACCAGTCAAACTGTAAAATGGTACAACCACTTTAGAAAACTGGCAGTTTTTAAATAAAATCAAACAATTGTCACCCCAATAAACTTTAATTAAAAACGAAAAACAAGACTACCCTTTCTAGGAATTTACCCAAGAGAAATGAATGCACATGTCCACAGAAAGACTTGCACAAGACTATGTACCAACTGTATTCATTATAGCCCCCAAATAGAATAACTACAAATGATCAACTGAAGAATGGGTAGGTAACTTTCTACATATTTCATGCCACAATATGAGTTATTTCATATAAGAATTTTATACAATGAAATACCAATTAGCAATGAAAAAAATGAATGAGCTACTATTTCATACAACAACATGGATGAATCTGAAAAGAATTGTGTTAGCCGAGAGAAGCCAGACACAAGAGTGTATTTTATATGATTTAGTGTATATGGAACTCAAGAATAGGCGAAACTAATCTATAATGGTAGATATCAAAACAGTGGGTAACTAGAGGAGAGGGATGGTGGAATATAAGCCCAGAAGAGCTTTCTGTGGTAAGGAAAATGTCTATAACTTGATTGTTGTGGTCATACGGATTTTTACATTTCCTTCAGATCTTACTGAATTGTACATTTTGCCTTAGTAAAAAAAATCTGGACGGGGTTACCTTTGCTAAGAGAGTGAAATCAAAGCATTCTAAAACTGTCTGGATGATAACTTGCTTCTTAAGGATCCTTTGACATCTTGAGAAGAGCAATTGAGGACGTATTAACAGAGCTGGAGCACTCTTATGTTCAATAAATAGGATTGTTCATAATTTTCAACTGCTCTTTTCCTGACTTGAAAGCATCTCCTGTTGCTAATGATTACCAGTATTTATAGGGGGGTGGGGTGGAAATTATGTGGGAAAGACAGTCTCAGATTCCTCCAAATTAAGATGCTGTGGGTGTGGGTGGTAAAGGAAGCAGTAGCAGAGAAGAAATGGAAGCAAATACGATACTCAGTTTAAGGGAGGAAAACAACAACAACAAAAAACCACCTGTCCGAATATTTTACATAAACAGAGACCTTGCTTAGAATTGAAAAAAGTTGCAATGTTTATATATGGAGCATGAGTCAACAAAGGAGTCAGAGAGATAGATACTCACCAGCAAGTGAACAGTGTCTGCTGTAAGCATTCTTTACGATCCTCCAATATTTAATAGATCATAGATGTTATAACAATATCTGTGATGTTTATGTTTATACATTGCTTTACCAGTTTTTTCTCTCTTTTAAATCAGCTCCAGGTATAATAGCTTATTCTGTCTTTAAAATATCAACTGGTCCACATATTGTATGATTCCATTTATGTGATATATTCCCAATAGGTAAAAGTGGAGTCAGAAGACATATTAGTGGTTGCTTTGGGCTGGGCAGCCCTAGGTGTTATAGCTGAAGTGTACAGTATTTCTTTTTGGGGGTGGGGGTGATAAAATTGTTCTAAAATTGATTGTGGGGCGCATTTTCCAACTGTGAATCTACTAAACACCATTGAATTTTACATTTTAAATGGGTGAATTGTATTTGAATGAGATCTCAATAAAGCTGTTAAAATATAAACTTTAATAAGCAATTAATTTCAATTGCTGTTAAAAATATCAGCAAATAAAAATATTTGCCTTCGATAAAGCCTGAGTCACACCACCAGAAAGGATCACTGACAAAATCCTAAGTTATCCTAACGCCTGAGGGATGCAGGGAAAGAACAGTCAGGGTTTAGGTGGCATTTCCTTCAGCCTGAGAAGGCTTTTGCCGCCCATAGCACCTTCACGTTTCTTCTCCTAAGTGTCTTCACCTTGTAGCTTCCAGGATAGCATTAGAAGTGAGCTGAGCCCCCCTTTCCACCCCCACCCCCTGCCCGCCCCAAGATGGTCATTGTGTAGTGGAAGTATGAGGGCCTGTGTTTGAAATCTCTCTGGCAGCTTTAAATCGTGCAAATGTAGGCAAATGAACTGCATGCTTATAGCCTCTGTTTTATAGCCCTATTCTAAAAAGAGGGATGAAAACATATATAGTGTTGCTTCACAGAGGGACAATGACTTATTGTGTTTTGCATCTTACCAATAGTCACAGCACCTGGGAGGTAGAAGACGGACAGTAAATGGTTGAATGCCAGTGCGTTTTGAAAATTATAAATCATCATTAAAATGTAACATTAATTATTCTTTGAGGCTGGTGACTAAGTTTTGTAACTACTAGGTGTGATCAAACAATACGGTGAATGTTTAAATAAAAAAATATATTACAGTGAAAGAAACATTGCCATTAATCCCCCTCAAAATAATCCCCCTCACTTTGAACACACTTATCCCATTGTTTTTGCTACTTTCTGAAGCTGTTCTGGAAGTCCTCTTTCATGAATGTTTTTAGTTGCGCTATTGTGGCTGCCTCGATGTCCTGAATCATTTTGACTTTGGGGAAGATCCAGAAGTTGCATGGTGCCAGATCCGGTGAATAAGGTGGATGAGGACACACCATGTTTTTATTTGACAGAAATTGTCATGTTTTTATTTGACAGAAGCTATGTGTGACATGGAGCCATTCTATTGTGATAAAAAAAACATATGGTGAATGCTGCTGAGTGCCATCCAACAGAAAGGCAGGGATCTTTTTTTTTTTTTTTAAGATTTTGGGGAATTGGGGGAGAGGAACAGCATTGAGGAATCAGGGAAGGGGAACAAACAAGTTGCTGTCCTTTTGTTCTTCAGTCTTGTTGTGGAGGACATCACTTCACTGGCCTATGTTGGTATTATCATTGTACTCTTCCTGGCTGAGGCAGTCGCTTGCTGGTCATTGGATGGTCGCTCATGGCAGCTCACGGCAGCTCACAGCAACTCACACCTGTTGCCGGCCACTCATGTTGGCTATCGGCCACTCACGGTAGCTTATGGCAGCCCACTGCAGCAGGGGCTGCAGCCTATGCCATCGCCGGTGACTCACAGCAGCCCAGCTCCAGGTTGAGCTGTTGTTCACCATCTTAGCTGTAGAGGGCAGTGTCACTGGCCCTCATATGTGGGATCCGAATCAGGGCCCTACTGCTCAGAGCTGGCACTCCCAAGCCAACTCTTAACCAACGTGGCACTCGGCTGGTCCAAGGCAGGGATCTTCACTATGAGAAGCGGCATGTTGAACCTTAGTAACAGTGTGTGGCCAGTCTCAACTTGTTCAGTGCAGTCAGTTGGGTGTGGGCTATGGTTGAGAGAAGGTGTGTTTTATAGTGTGCCATAAATCATCCTCCATCATGACAATGCTCCGTGTCACACATTGCTTCTGGTACAGCAATTTCTGTCAAATAAAAACATTACGATGTGTCCTCATCCACCTTATTCACTGGATCTGTTGCTCTATGACCTATGGCTCTTCCCCAAAGTCAAAATGATTCAGGACATCGAGGAAGCCACGACAGCACAACTAAAGACACTCATGAAAGAGGACTTCGAGAACTGCTTCAGAAAGTGGCAAAAATGATGGGATAAATGTGTTTGAAGTGAGGAGGAGTATTTTGAGGGGGATTAATGGCATGTGTCTTTGACTGAAATAATTTAAAAAAATGTTGGTTCAACATTTTAAAGGGACATATGATAATAACTATCATAACTTAAAAATTGTATGTCTTTTAACCAGCAATTCCACTTTTAGGACTTTATCTTAAAGAAATCCATTAATAAAAGTGCTTATTTTAACATTTAATGCATTTACTTAATGATATAAATCTTTATATAGTTGATTAGTAGTATAAATAAAACTAGACTGTTCATATAAATGAATATTCAGAGGTATAATCATGATGTATTATTGAAAAAAGCAATTTCAGAGCAACAGTTTACATTCTTATAAAATAATAGTAATTATAGATATCCTTATATAAGCATAGGAAAAAACAGAACAAATAGAGATCAAGTTGTAAACGGTTGACCATTACCCCACACTGGGGCTTTGATGATATGTGAGTACCAGAAATCGTCACTATGTACTTTATATTTTTCTATATTGTTTTCCTTTTTCCATTAGATACATTTACTACTTTTATAATTATGATATAAGCAATTAATAGTATCAGCATAGGGATTTTGCATTTGAAGAGGCACCTTTTATATATATAATCTCTTTTAATAATCAAACAGCCTTGTGAGGTAGATAAGTATATATGCATTTGTAAAAGGAGGAGATGTGTGTTCCCAGAAATTGACTGACTTCCTCTAGGACTCTTGGCTGGTGAGGGGCAGAACCCAGCTCTAGAATTCTTTGGCCCCTACTTTTTCCAGGCTGACTTCACTAGTAAACTGTTTTGACTTTCCTTTGCTCACTCACACTTCTTTGCCTTAATGGATGACTGTTCTATTCCCTCTTCTTTCTGCCAGCTTGCAATCTACCAGTCATGACCATTTCCTTCTAAAAGCCTATAGAGTAGGAGTAGATGCCTACCACTCCTTCAACAGGTGCCTTTCAGCTGCTGCATTACTCAGTTGCACCTTGAATGGCTTGCACTGCATTTAGGATACGTTGCACACTACTAAATTTTCTTCAAGTGTGCATCTTGTATGTACCCAAGGAGACCTTAGGTGATCATGAAGACAGAAGCCAGATCCACAGTTTCTTTTGTTGTCTCCCCAGTGATGGAAGATACAGCTCTCAGTTCAAAATGAGCCACATAGCAGTTCACTATCTGGCTTAACATTGTCTTCTAAATTAGCATCTAATTGCAATTCATGAAGGATACAGTATTCTTTTCAACTGGCAAATAATGAAAGTAAGAGGAGAATCACAAAAGGTCCCCAAATTGATAAGGGTAGATAAGAAATCCTTGCACCTTCAAACTTCGAGCCACTTCCCTCTGGAAATGTAATAACATGGCTTACATAAATTAGCAGCTCATTACTAAGAATTTTTTTTTCATTTAAAGATAAAATGTTGTTTTGCCCCCAGCCACTTCTCTGTTATGTCGTCTACTCATGTTAAGTGTACTGGGCTGCTGTTAAAGAGGGAATTAGGCTCTGTTGACAAGTTGTCTGACCCTGAAACTGTAAAAGTTCAACTCTTTTGCTGTCAGTTTGACCTCTCATTAAAACTTTTGGCTCCTGCCTGCCTTTGGTTAGGTTAACCATGGGGTGGGTTTTTCTATGCAGTTAAAGGATCAAGACCAAAGTTTTGAAATCTGATCAACAATCATAGTCCTGTTTATGATCTCTTACCACAAATGATCTGTTAGGCTGTCTCCTATTAATCATCATTTGAAGAGGGGGAGGGAGTCACTTTGCTTTATCTTTTGTGCATAGGAAGGTTCCCCTTCATTTAACCTTACTAGAGGAGACGGCAATAATCGTTTCTCTTGCTGATGGGTGGCCATTGTATTATTGTTTGCTCCTTCATTCAAGTTGGTGGGTGGCATTTACACTGTGAGCATTCCATCCTTCTGGTGGTTGAGGGGTTGAGGACTGGGAGGAGAGGTAAGCTAAGGAGGAAAAAGCTACCTCTGAGATGAGATTCCGAAATAAGCTGAAAGGGTTCCCATCCTAGCAACCCTCAAAAAATACATAGAAACACATCTGTCCCTTATTTTTTCAGCTTGCTTTATGGTGAGTCATTCAAGTTCTTAAAACCATACAATTACACATGCTAACAGCAGGGAAAAAGAGAGATAATAAACCTGGCAGGGGTAATTTAACCAAACCATGCGTATCAGTGGTTTATACCAATAAGGGAGATTTAAGAATTCTTTTCAGGACACACACACACACACACACACACACACACACACACACACACACACACACACACACACANACGCCGTCGCCGGTGACTCACAGCAGCCCAGCTCCAGGTTGAGCTGTTGTTCACCATCTTAGCTGTAGAGGGCAGTGTCACTGGCCCTCATATGTGGGATCCGAATCAGGGCCCTACTGCTCAGAGCTGGCACTCCCAAGCCAACTCTTAACCAACGTGGCACTCGGCTGGTCCAAGGCAGGGATCTTCACTATGAGAAGCGGCATGTTGAACCTTAGTAACAGTGTGTGGCCAGTCTCAACTTGTTCAGTGCAGTCAGTTGGGTGTGGGCTATGGTTGAGAGAAGGTGTGTTTTATAGTGTGCCATAAATCATCCTCCATCATGACAATGCTCCGTGTCACACATTGCTTCTGGTACAGCAATTTCTGTCAAATAAAAACATTACGATGTGTCCTCATCCACCTTATTCACTGGATCTGTTGCTCTATGACCTATGGCTCTTCCCCAAAGTCAAAATGATTCAGGACATCGAGGAAGCCACGACAGCACAACTAAAGACACTCATGAAAGAGGACTTCGAGAACTGCTTCAGAAAGTGGCAAAAATGATGGGATAAATGTGTTTGAAGTGAGGAGGAGTATTTTGAGGGGGATTAATGGCATGTGTCTTTGACTGAAATAATTTAAAAAAATGTTGGTTCAACATTTTAAAGGGACATATGATAATAACTATCATAACTTAAAAATTGTATGTCTTTTAACCAGCAATTCCACTTTTAGGACTTTATCTTAAAGAAATCCATTAATAAAAGTGCTTATTTTAACATTTAATGCATTTACTTAATGATATAAATCTTTATATAGTTGATTAGTAGTATAAATAAAACTAGACTGTTCATATAAATGAATATTCAGAGGTATAATCATGATGTATTATTGAAAAAAGCAATTTCAGAGCAACAGTTTACATTCTTATAAAATAATAGTAATTATAGATATCCTTATATAAGCATAGGAAAAAACAGAACAAATAGAGATCAAGTTGTAAACGGTTGACCATTACCCCACACTGGGGCTTTGATGATATGTGAGTACCAGAAATCGTCACTATGTACTTTATATTTTTCTATATTGTTTTCCTTTTTCCATTAGATACATTTACTACTTTTATAATTATGATATAAGCAATTAATAGTATCAGCATAGGGATTTTGCATTTGAAGAGGCACCTTTTATATATATAATCTCTTTTAATAATCAAACAGCCTTGTGAGGTAGATAAGTATATATGCATTTGTAAAAGGAGGAGATGTGTGTTCCCAGAAATTGACTGACTTCCTCTAGGACTCTTGGCTGGTGAGGGGCAGAACCCAGCTCTAGAATTCTTTGGCCCCTACTTTTTCCAGGCTGACTTCACTAGTAAACTGTTTTGACTTTCCTTTGCTCACTCACACTTCTTTGCCTTAATGGATGACTGTTCTATTCCCTCTTCTTTCTGCCAGCTTGCAATCTACCAGTCATGACCATTTCCTTCTAAAAGCCTATAGAGTAGGAGTAGATGCCTACCACTCCTTCAACAGGTGCCTTTCAGCTGCTGCATTACTCAGTTGCACCTTGAATGGCTTGCACTGCATTTAGGATACGTTGCACACTACTAAATTTTCTTCAAGTGTGCATCTTGTATGTACCCAAGGAGACCTTAGGTGATCATGAAGACAGAAGCCAGATCCACAGTTTCTTTTGTTGTCTCCCCAGTGATGGAAGATACAGCTCTCAGTTCAAAATGAGCCACATAGCAGTTCACTATCTGGCTTAACATTGTCTTCTAAATTAGCATCTAATTGCAATTCATGAAGGATACAGTATTCTTTTCAACTGGCAAATAATGAAAGTAAGAGGAGAATCACAAAAGGTCCCCAAATTGATAAGGGTAGATAAGAAATCCTTGCACCTTCAAACTTCGAGCCACTTCCCTCTGGAAATGTAATAACATGGCTTACATAAATTAGCAGCTCATTACTAAGAATTTTTTTTTCATTTAAAGATAAAATGTTGTTTTGCCCCCAGCCACTTCTCTGTTATGTCGTCTACTCATGTTAAGTGTACTGGGCTGCTGTTAAAGAGGGAATTAGGCTCTGTTGACAAGTTGTCTGACCCTGAAACTGTAAAAGTTCAACTCTTTTGCTGTCAGTTTGACCTCTCATTAAAACTTTTGGCTCCTGCCTGCCTTTGGTTAGGTTAACCATGGGGTGGGTTTTTCTATGCAGTTAAAGGATCAAGACCAAAGTTTTGAAATCTGATCAACAATCATAGTCCTGTTTATGATCTCTTACCACAAATGATCTGTTAGGCTGTCTCCTATTAATCATCATTTGAAGAGGGGGAGGGAGTCACTTTGCTTTATCTTTTGTGCATAGGAAGGTTCCCCTTCATTTAACCTTACTAGAGGAGACGGCAATAATCGTTTCTCTTGCTGATGGGTGGCCATTGTATTATTGTTTGCTCCTTCATTCAAGTTGGTGGGTGGCATTTACACTGTGAGCATTCCATCCTTCTGGTGGTTGAGGGGTTGAGGACTGGGAGGAGAGGTAAGCTAAGGAGGAAAAAGCTACCTCTGAGATGAGATTCCGAAATAAGCTGAAAGGGTTCCCATCCTAGCAACCCTCAAAAAATACATAGAAACACATCTGTCCCTTATTTTTTCAGCTTGCTTTATGGTGAGTCATTCAAGTTCTTAAAACCATACAATTACACATGCTAACAGCAGGGAAAAAGAGAGATAATAAACCTGGCAGGGGTAATTTAACCAAACCATGCGTATCAGTGGTTTATACCAATAAGGGAGATTTAAGAATTCTTTTCAGGACACACACACACACACACACACACACACACACACACACACACACACACACACACACACATACACCCTCCATAGGCATATATATAAAAGAGAATTAGGCACACACATGCATACACATATATACACATACCATCTCTAGTATGTTCAGAGGAGAAAGTAAATGGGGTATTATACTGAAGAAATGCAGAGTAAAATAAATGTGTTTATAAGTTTAAAACAACAGACAGAATTCACCCCTGCATGCTAGGTTATCATACTCCTGCAGTTTGGAAAGGAAATGTTCCCTTTGGAGATAATTATAATGAAAGAAATTTAACAGTTTAAGAACTAAAGAACATTTGAAGGTATATAAATTATTAATTTCTTTAAGGAAATGAGTAGGGCACATAAGATTACTATGTACACATAATTTATGCTGACACTATCAAATTTGCTAAACTCCCAAAATGTGTGTTTGTGTGTATATGTATGTGTGTGTAAGTATGTGTGTGTGTGTGTGTGTGTGTGTGTGTGTGTGTGTGTGTGTATACCGGAGGTGCCAAACAAATGTATACAAGTGGACACTTTGGTCAGTGTTGCTCAAGCAGTAGTTCACCATAATCAGAAGTGTCTGGATGCTGATGGTAACCTCTTTGAGCACCTCTTGTAATTGTAGAAGTCAAACTTGTATTCATTTTTTGTTATCGGTATTTATTAAGTATTACAATTTTAATAGTTTTCCTTTCTTAAAATGTGTTTAGGGCTGGCTGGGTGGCTTGCTGGTTAAGAGTTGGCTTGGGAGCGCGAGCTCTGAGCACCAGGGCTCCCGGTTTGGATTTCACATGAAGACCAGTGGTGCTGTGCCCTCTGCAGCCTAGATGGTGAATAACAGCTTGACCTGGAGCTGGGCTGCCGTGAGTTGCCAGCGACGGCATAGGCTGCAGTGGGCTGCTGTAAGTGGCCAGCAGCCAGCGTGAGCTGTCAACAGCCGTCCAATGGCTGGCGACTGATCTGCCTCAGGCGGGAAGAGCGCAATGATAATACCAACATGGGCCAGTGAAGCGACATCCTCCACAACTAGACTGAAGAACAAAAGGACAGCAACTTGTCTGTTCCCCTTCCCTGATTCCCCAATGCTGTTCCCTACCCCAATTCCCCAATAAATCTTTAAAAAAAAATGTGTGTACATTTTTTTGGTCCCTCTGTATAAACTTTGTCCTGAAGCCATGATTTGATAAGACTACAGATATTAATACATCATGGAACATTATTTATATGCTGTAAACAAATGAAGAAATGGAACTGGTTAAGGATATGACATCCCTCAGGAAAAGGAGTCTACCATAATACTGGGTCCTAGGCCATCTCTTTAATATACTCACTATATTTAACTTTTTAGATGTTAGGAGTGGCTCAGAGGTTCAGGGAAAGACTAATTACCTAAATTTACCCATAAGAGAAATCACTCAACTAAGATTTACTCTTACAAAATAGTTCTCTAAGTAGGTTTTGCTCAAATTAAGATTTACCACAGAATGAGAAAATAATTTTCTTGATTTTGTCAATGCTTATAATTATTTTAATATTTAAAACAATGTTTATTTAAAAGTTATATTTTTGAAAATATTGGGTCGTCGGAAAAGTCATGACGTATTTTTCTATGTTTTTCGTTGCAAAAATGGATCATGACTTTTTAGACGACCCAATAGTTGATAAAAACCAAAAGGTTGGAAAGACCTTTATTTAGTCCGTGGAATTTGCATTGCCCCTACATAGAGCTTATCATATCTTTAGTTCTCTATCTTACCTTCTTCTCTTGTGCAGTGTAATAAAAGGAAGTGTTAAATGCATTTCTTGCCTAGGATCATTTTAGGCATGGTTCACAGGCCCATAGGAGATCTCGCTCTCTCTCTCTCTCTCCCTCTCCCTCTCCTTCCCTCTCCCCCTGCCTTTCTCTCTTCATACATATACACACATCACATACATATGTACACATCATACTTCTTGTTAGTAATTTTTGAGGATGATTTAATTCAGGTCCCGAAGTTGCCATTTGTCTATAATAAAAGACCATCTATTATTAGTTTATGAGGTCAGACATTTAAGTTTGCGAACTCATCTTAGAAAAAATGCTACAGACCTCATTCCTGAATATCAGTACGGTCACCTTGGAAGTACTCCCTTTGGGAAGTTATGCACCGATGCCAACACCTAGTCCAGCATTGAAAGCAATTTTGGAATTCTTTTTCTGGAATGGCCATCAGAGCTGTTGTCGTATTACCCTTGATGTCCCGAATGTCATCAAAATGTCTTCCTTTTAATATTTCCTTTATCTTTGGGTAAAGAAGTCATTGGGGGTCAGATCAGGTGAGTTGGGAGGGTGTTCCAATACAGTTATCTGTTTACTGGCTAAAAACCCTCACAGACAGTGCCGTGTGAGCTGGTGCATTGTCGTGATGCAAGAGCCATGAATTGTTGGCTTCCAAATAGTAAACTTGGTTAACTGTTTCTCCAGTTGGTACAAATTCATAATGAATAATCCCTCTGATATCAAAAAAAGTTAGCAACATTGTTGCAACAAATTCCCAAACTTTGTCAATCCTCATATGTTGTTTTAATGTAATTAATGTCTTTTATGTATTCAAATATAATACAATTGTGTTATATTGGTCCTAGTAGATTTCAAGGCACATTTTTGTAACTGTATATAAAAGCCATCCTAATTTATCTGGCTCTTCATAGGTAGTCTTTCTTTAAAATAGTGATCTAGGTTCCCAGATTTGTGGAAGAGTGCGAGGTCTGACAATTGAGTTTGCGAACTTCTTGCAATGGTGTTGCTAACTTTTTTTTATATATCAGAAGGATTATTCATTATGAAATTGTACCAACTGGACAAACAGTTAACCAAGTTTACTATTTGGATGCGCTGAAAAGGCTGCGTGAAAAAGGTTAGATTACCTGAACTTTTCGCCAACAATTCATGGCTTTTGCATCACAACAGTGCACCAGCTCACATGGCACTGTCTGTGAGGGAGGTTTTAGCCAGTAAACTGATAACTGTATTGGAACACCCTCCCTACTCAACTGATCTGGCCCCCAATGACTTCTTTCTTTACTCAAGGATAAATGAAATATTAAAAGGAAGACAGTTTGATGCCATTCGGGACATCAAGGGTAATACTATGACAGCTCTGATGGCCATTCCAGAAAAAGAGTTCTAAAATTGCTTTCAAGGGTGGACTAGGCACTGGCATTGATGCATAGCTTCCCAAGGGGAGTACTTCAAAGTTAACTGTAGTGATATTCAGCAATGAGATATATAGCACTTTTTCTAAGATGAGTTCACGAACTCAATTGTCTGACATCGTATGTACCATTGCTTCCTGGAAATCTTGACCAAAATACCATATATTTTATGGGATTTATCACCTACTTCTGGTTTTGCTCTTAAGACACATGTGTGTTACACACTTTTTCACAAATATCACACATAACATCTATGGATCCATTTTAATGTTTACATTTACAACTTTATAAATAAAATTTTGATTTGAGATGACTTTCATAGCAAAATTATTAAAGATGTCTTAAGAGAAGCAAGAATCTTTATCGCATAATAAAGCTAGTTGCCATTTAATATTTTGAAAAATTCAAAGCTATGCACAATATTCTTTTGGTATCAAAGACCAAGTCCTGGAGAGAAAAAAACACATCTAAGTATTTCTGTTTAAAGATTTCTTCCTCAAGGGCCACACATGCCTCCATGAGAGAAAGAAGGATATGGAAGACACATTGCTTGGCTTTACATTTAAGAAATTCTTTTTATATACATTGAATTCATTTTCTATTGCTATGTAAAAATTGCCACAGATTTAGCCATTTAAAATAATACACACTTATTATCTCTCTGTTTTCATGGGTCAAGAGTCCTGGCATAGGTTAACTAGGTCTTCTGCTCAGGGTCTCATAGGCTGCAATCAAGGTATCAACCAGACTGTGATCCTTTCAGAAGCTTGGGGTTCTCTTCCAAACTCATGTAGCATTGGCAGAATTTAGTTTCTTGTGGTTGTAGGACTCACATCCCTGCTGTCTTGCTGACTGGGGGCTGCTGTCGACTCCGGGATGCCCCTGTCATTCCTTGTCACATCTGACTCACAGGCCTTCTCACAGCATGGCGTTTTACCTCTTCAAAGCCAGCAGAAGCTTCTCTCACTTCAGCTGCTAAACTCAAGTCTTGTATAATGTAATGTAATCACAGGAGTGACTACCCATCACCTTTGCTCTATAGTGTAACTTAAGGGAGTGACTGTCATACCTTTCTCATATTCTATTGGCTAGAAGAAATCAGCAGGATCCTCTCCCACTCAAGGGGAGGGGCTTGGTTAGGGTCATTGCGGGGTCAGTTTAGAATTCTGCCTACCACACACCATAATCCACCAATCAAAGGCCACTAATCCAGTACTTCTTCACTTAGAAAATCATGTTGATTTTCAGAAGTCCCAGTTTTTCTGTCCAGTAGCCACCATTCAAGGTATTGAAAGCAGTAGGTGATCAGGGGCTCCAGGTTGCTAAGCTTTCTGAGGATTAATTTACGTTCCTCACACATATTGGAAGAATTTTAGTCTAAACCCAGGAAACATCATCAGTGGTGGGATGGGCATGCAGGTGCGTAGCTTTCTTTAAAAAATAGAAATGAGAAAAACAACTATCAGTAACACCTAGGTTTTAAAATCATGCCCAGCTCATGTTTGACAATCCTTCTGATAGCCTAAATACTATAAATTTAGTTGATGATAACAGAACAGATGGAAAAAACATATGGCTTGTAGGTAGTGTGTGGTAGTTGATATTTGTGGTACATTAGGGGAATTTATTTTGTCTCTTGTGTAACTTTTTACTTTATCAAGTAAATTTTATACTGCCTATCTTGACTTGTTTCTGTTATAGTTATTAAATCCTCCTTGTGACTTGTACATTACATTAAGAAGGATTAGTTTCATAGTTATTTCACAGCAGACATTTGGACACACTGGCAGGAAGACTATTTCATTCAGGAAAACGTATCTGTAGCCATTTGGTATCATGTAGAATCCTCGGATAGAGATTATACAGGTGAAAGAGGGAAAAATTTAGGAGGTTAATTCAATGAAGAACTATCAAAGGTCAAAATAACTGGGATTTAGATTAGACATGTATCTAAAATTCCAACAAAACTCAATGAGTTATAGTTGGTTTCTATAACGACATTCTTTGGAAAAAACTTAGTCAACAAATCAGCGTATACTGACAATGCTACCTTTTGATACTGTTACAGGAATAAGAACATTTTAATGTACAGAAAATGGCAAGAGAACACTTGTTTAAATAGTATCCTGAACTTGATTTTTTAGGCTTCACAGCAGCCCTGGAAACCCTGTATCACTTTGAAGTTTATCTGAGTGGAAATGCAACTTCCGTGTACTTGCCTATTAGTATAGTAACCTTGTGACTGCTAATAAAAAGCTAAGTACTTAGTTTTTTAAAGTCCTTTCAAACATAAAGGACAAGATGAAAAAAGATAAAAAAGGTAGACTTCGGCAATTCACTAATTTAAAAATTATGCATGAAATTCCTATTACTGTTGGCAATTTAATAGCATGTCTACAATAATGAGGCCATATTAAAAATAAAAGTTGAACTCTTAGCAATATTTCTTTTCTAGGACTTATTCAGTTTCTTGACACAACTCTTTCTTTTGCCCTATCTCTTACATCAACATATTGGCCATGTATTCCTGGTTATCTTAGTAAATGAAGGGTGTCCTTTGAGTCTCATCTATATTACTGTTTCTTAATAAATTTTATGGGTTCTCCCTGTTTCCTCGGCTTTGAACACTTCACACACAAAAGAAACCACTAGAGGAGACAAGAAAAAAAATAATATCCCATAGAATATCCTCATTCTCCCATAGAATAGCCATTTATTATTATTATATATTATCCATCCACTGTGTATTCTTCTCTTATTCCCTTAAAACAAGCATGTGAAATAATGTATTTAGGCAAATTTTAAACTTCCAATCAAAATGTATTAAGGCTTTACTAGTTGGTAGTATTCATTTTGAATTATTATTAAAACAATCAAACATATTTTCACCTTCTTTAAATTCTGTAATTTTACAATAACGTCTTTAATCTTATTCACAAGTCCATAAGACCAAGTTGTTTTTTTAAATGAAATAAAGCTGTCATAAAATTTAAGTACAATTTCTTGAGAATTACAGAGTACTTTTGACCTAGAACTCCAGTTTGTATTTTGTAAAGGCTATCATCTCCCTCCACCCCACCGGGGACATTTTATCTTAAGAAATTGTATGTGTGGGCATATCTTGATTGGTTTCACTGTGGCTTCGAGTCCAGGTAAATGAATAGAGAGGCTATTGTCTTGGATAGACGTTTTATAATCCTCCTATTCCAGTGTTTCATCCTTGTTTTTCAAAGATGTTCTTTAGTCTGATCTAATTTCCTTCCTGCTTCCACTCTAATCCATTTCCTCCTGTTCAGTAAAGATGAAGGAGTTCATAATATCTAGCAGATAATATTCCAGTTACTCCTAGGCTTATGAAAATTGTGCCTTAAATCCAGATTCTTTAACCTCCTTAATCTATTTATAAAATAGCCTCATTATAAGTGGTTTTCCAAATGGATCGAAGAAATGAGTGCTAGGTACCGCTCTGATGGATACATACAGTGATCCTTCCACAGCCTATTTAGAAAAAGGCCTAAATTTACTTGTTCATGAAGTTTTCATTATCTCAAGCTTTTTCACATGGAAACATAATGTTACCAAGTGTCCTTATTCGCTAAGCTCAGCTACTTCCTTCTCTACATGTTCCATTGTTGCCAAGATCAAATCACTTTCCTAAAAGAAGCTGGATTGCCTGTGACTGTGATGACAATATACCACGCTGTTCTTTCTGCTCTTAGAAAATAAACTATTAAGGATGTGCCATCAAAATCTTGTGCTTTGTGCTAAGATCACTCGAGTCTTTTTCTCTTCAGCTTATGTCACAAATTTAGTATACAGTTAGGTTCATTCATTATAAGTTGTTCTTGATTTTTGAAGACTGCTTTTTAACTAAACATTTTTTGAATATATAAATAATTTTTTTCATTCCAAAGTCAAAACTCTAACAAAATACATAAAAGACTCATAGTTTACAAAATACCCTGTCACACCTTATACTCTAGAGGTTACAATTTTTATAACTT
>NW_017731373.1:3455897-3486304 GCF_001890085.2 Hipposideros armiger | reverse complement strand
TTCAGTCAGCATCTAGTTTTTATATATTCCATAAATATCAGTTATATCGTGTGACTTGTGGGTTCTGATCATTCTTATTTACAAGCTTTCCTCTACTGTCCATGTTTATGCATCAGTATTTGTGTTGATCCAGAGATTCTTTTTCTTATTAATTTAGAGAATGTTTATGAAATGCTGACTGTATGTGGTGCTATGCAGGACATAGAATTATTAAAGACAGAGCTCTCTGTGGAGCTTATGTTATATCTGTCATTAGCCTTGTGACTTGAGGTAAGAGAATTTACCAACTTACTTTGTTGGGTCTCAGTGTTTTTATCTGAAAAATGGGAACTATAATCCTTATATTTATTATTTCATTGGACTCCTGAAAGAACCCACAGCAGTGATAAATGTGAAATAGCTTGCTAAAATATAAAGAGCCATAAATATATAGAATAGTTAATGCAATTTGTTCTCAAATGTTTTGTATTATGTTCCCCAATAGACTTTGCTGTTTGAGAAACATCAGTATAGTTATTGTCTGTTTTATATTTCTTCAAAACAGCTGGTACGGAGGGAATAGACACTGAATTTATGAAACATTTTATTTTATGGAGACACTATTTTGTATCAAGGGTCTCAAATTCCTGCAGGGGTTATGCTACATGGAGGACATAAACTGGATTGTGGTAGGAAGTGGTGAGAAATTATGGCCAAACTGGATAGTGAATTTTAGACCTAAAGACATTCAAATTCAAGTGCAAAAACAGTATTGTGTGAAGTAAACAACTGAAGGCTACATTCATCAGTCTTTATGCCTGTTTGTGAGCTGTGGTTTATACGAATGTTACATTTGGGAGAGAAACCTTATTTCTTTCCTTCATTCATATCCTGGATGAGCCAAATAATTATAATAATTATCAGTAAATCAGTAAGCTCCTTCTTCTTGTCCCTTTCTATTTATTCTATTTTGCTTTATTTGTAAGCTACCTCAATACCTTTTTGGAAAAAAAATGAGGTATAAATGTCAGCAGTCATAAAGTATATATATTTGGAGACAAAAGCTCCTATGTTGTTGTTATTTATAAAGAAATGGTTCGTGCAGCTGTTGGAACATTACCTTCTATAAGCAGACTCTTAACAATGAAAAATGCATGTTTTTCTTACTTTGCTATCCAGATAGCTTTTCTCAAACATTTTTGAAGGAAAAAAAAATAGTTCTTTTAGAAGGCTGGGATGGCCCTTATTGCTATTCCTCAACTATTTCTGACTCTTTGCCTTCAGAAACGTTAGGGTGCTACTTCCTGGCCTTTTTTTTTTTTTTTTTTGTGGAACCCTATGTTTAGCTCTAGCCCGTGAGTTGTGAATAGAAATAACTGGAGACTGCTGCTTCTGGGTGAGAGCATTGAATGAGCCTTGTGAGACCGTTCAACACTCCCTTTTCCTTTGGGCATGTCGACTGGCAACATCTGAGATGATGGCTGACCTGTCCAACAGGTGCCCTGAGTATTGAGCACTATTAAGTTGTATTCAGCCACTGAGAGTTTAGACTTTGCCACCAAAACACAATCTAGACTGTCCTGAGCGATTCAAAGACAACCCATAATAAAGATCACAGGGCCATGGATTTCTTATCAGTTATGCTTAGTTCTTGATGGGTAATGAAGATATAGGCAAGGATCCAAGAATGAATTGAATATGAACAGATATCAGAATTTGCCATGAAATTCAAAGCTAAAGAATAACATCATTCAGAATGAGAAATATCTTTCAGAAAGAAAAAAAAAATCTTTATTTTTACCTGAACATTTCCACTGCTCAGCTTGGCTTAAATTGAAATCAAGAACAAAACATGTTTTTTCCCTGTGACAACCTGAGTATCTGGAAAATATGTTTATGTACTTTCCATCAATCCTGTGTTTGTGATGCTTCCGACAGCTAGAGGTGAATGAGAGCCGAGAGGGAAATAATGAATGGATTTAGCTCTCATTTGCCTTGACTCTACAGACAATTTTTACATTTTCAGAGACTCAAGGGTGTTATTTGGAGAAATTATACAGGAATAAAGATATCCCACCAGGCAAAAGAGGATTGCATGTTTTTGAGACACCTCTTTCTTCAATTTCCAGTTTGCAGGTGGGATTGGGGGCGGCAGAGGAGTTAAAGATGTCTGGGTGATATCTGTTACTAAGTGCTGCAAGCACCCCCTCCAAGCGCAGCAGTGAGCGGAGTCTCACAGGCAACAGATTGCTTACATTGTCTTTTTGTTGTTGTTATGGTAGTATTTTGGATAAGAGCATTAAAGAGGGGGTGCATCCTCCGCTGAAGGAATTTTTTCGTGAGACACGTCTTTATTTCCAGGGTACAGCCCTGGATGCTGCTTTCAGAAATCTGGCCTTGGAAAAAGGATTCTTTTTTCCTCTTGGTTTTAGGGAAAAAGGGCCTGCATACATTGCAGATGATGATGGTGTGACCAAATAAACTGAGATCAGGGATAGAGGCAGGTGTGAGGATAGAGACACAAGCGAGCCAGGTCTCCAGAACCAAAAGATGCTCATACCTCATTAGGAGCGTTTAGATACCCTGACATTCTTTTCTTTTCCAGTTTTATTGAGAAATACTGTATTTGCCGGCGTATAAGACGACTGGGCGTATAAGACGACCCCCTAATATTTCCACTCAAAATACAGAGTTTGTTATATGGTCGGCTGTGTGCGATTTTGCGAGTGTGGTAAAATCGCATAACAGCCGAGCATACACCCAGCAGCGCTGCTGATGCCTGAACAGTATGTGGAATGAAGTGGGCGGGCATCGGGAGGCCACTATGGCACGGGGCAAGCACTATGGGCAGTCTATCTGAAGTGTATCCGGCATATAAGACGACCCCCCACTTGGAGGCATATTTTTCAGGGCCAAAAAATTGTCTTATACGCCGGCAAATACGGTAATTGATGTATGTCACTATGTAAGTTTAAGGTGTACAGTGTGATGGTTTGATTTACATATATTGTGAAATGATTCTCACAGTAAGTTTAGTTAACATCAGTCATCTCATACAGATACAATAAAAAGAAAAGAAAAAACAATTCTCCTTGTCATAAGAACTCTTAGTATCTACCCTTTTCGCAATTTAAAAGTATGGAACACTTCATGGATTTGCCTGGCATCCTTGTGCAGGGGCCATGCGAATCTTTTCTGTAGTCTTCCATTTTTAGTATATGTGCTTCCAAAGCAAGTACCACCCTAACATTCTTGATAGGGCCTTTATTATGAACTCAAAGGGAAGAAAGGTAGGAAATATAATGTGATAGAATATTTTTTTCTAGCTCCATAGAAGCCACATCCTTCTGTGAACGGAAAAGTTTTCATTCCTAATGTTGAAATTGATATCCATATTTATACTTGCAGCTTTTAAAACATTTAAGATTGAAGCTTTCCAAAACTTTTTTTATAGTTGTTTGCAAAAAAAAAAATATATATATATATATATACATATATATATATTTTTACATTATTTCCCACTTTTTTTACTACAAGTGAGGTATTAATTTAATGCTGTCTGTATGCATTAAGCACAAATATTGTATAGTATTTTTTATTAACTGTAATTTCACTAAACAAAGACATACAAGAATGTTCATTGTAGTACTGCTTATCGTGGCAAAATATTAGAAACCACCTACATTTCTAAAAATAAGAATTGGTTTAATAATTTTTTGTGTAGCTATAGAAAGCCACATTATATGCTCATTAAGGTTATATATCACAGAAGGCATCTGTATTTCTCTGAAGAAAATACACTTAAAATAGGTTAAGTTAAAATTAGACTGAAAACAATGTAAATGTAATCCAATTTAAAAATAAATAATAACTGTGTGCGTGCATGCGTGCGTGTGTGTATGTGTTTATACATATAGAAAAAGAACTCTATGGTACTTTTTAATACTTCTCCCCCAATGGTCATACATTACATTTAATTGAAAGTAAGAGGTAAGATTAAAAGCTACATTTAGATATTTTTAGCCCAGACCTCCCTCTTGGAGCACCAGTTTAATTTATATCTGTTTTCGATGTCTTCACTTGGATGTCTTATAGGCATCTCCAAGTTAACATGACCCACACCATCCACAGTACATCTGTGCCCCTTCAGTGCTCCCTGAATGTAAATGGCAATTCTGCTTCCTCCAGGCATGTCAACGAAGGGCCAGCCTTGCACCTTTCACACCCACAACCTCCTCTGCCCCCATCCAATTTATAACCAAGTTCTGTTCCCAACAGAGATTTCCAGACTGTGAAGACATCTCTGTCTCTCCCTCTGAAATGATACCACACCAGCCCAAGGTTCCTACCATCTCTAGCCTGGTCCACTGCAGCATCTTTGTGCCCTCATGATCTTCTCCTCCTCAGTAGTCAGGGATAGCCTTTTGATACATCAGTGGCTTCCCAGTGCTTCTAGAATAAACTCAGTAACCTGTCATGGATGATCTGTCTCTGCCTTTATCCTGCCTCATCTTGTACTTAGTTTTCTTTGGCTTACAATTCTCTGGCGGCTCTCACCTCCTTTCCTTCTCCTTGGAGCAATTCTCACCAGCAAATTCTCACCTTAAAACCATTATATAGGCTTTGCTCTATTCTTGTAATGCTCTTAGCCAGTTTTCGTGTTCAATTCTGGTCCCTTTTTCGGATGTTAGTTTAACTCTCCGTTTTTCCTCTATCACATTATGAATATCACTCCTACTATAATGAATGCTTCGTGAAGGCAGAGACTTAATTGTCACTCGCTGCTCTATCCTTAATGCTTGGCACAATTTCTTGGGATATAGGAGAAGTTCAACGCTAAGTATCTGTTGAGCAAATCGCTATTTGAATAGATGTGTAATTGTGTCATTTCAATATTAAAATATTTATAAACTGTCTGGTCTTAGGCAATGATATAGTTGATTTTTTTCTAAATTTCTCTTTTCATTTTAGACTAGGTAATTGGAAATAAAGTAATATTTTCTTCACTTTTAATTCCATAGAAAAGTGATAAAATAATTTTATATTCAGATTGACAGCAAAAAATTAATAGGAATTTTAACGAAAGTACAATGTGAACAGCCCACAACCTTTGAAATATAGAAGCATGCTGGGCTACAGGGTATTTCATTGTGATCCATAAGAATTTAAAGATATTAAACTAGCTGCAGGCATACTCCCTATTATTCTCTGAATGTAATAGGAACATATTGAGACTTACAAGTTGAAATTGAATGTAAGTGCTACAGAGCTCAGACAAAACCTATTCTCTAGTTCAGGAAAATTGGAATTAAATTTTGATCATAGTATATATATTTATATGTGTATATATATCAGATATGAACAAAATAATATTAGTTACTTTTTAAAAATAAGTGGGGTTATATATAATAGGATAAATAACATTTGAATTGTGTAAATGAGTCTTGAGGTTATAATGATCCATTTGGTATCCATAGATAATCATAAGACCTTTACGTGGAAATTTAACTGCCAAAAAATTGAAAGCTCATTATTTTCAGTTTGCAAACTATCTTGACATAGAATTTATGTCTGTATTTCACTGGCCATCACACCATCCAGTTTTAACATTCACTATATTTCTATTGATAGACTTTTAGAATATGTGTGAATACATGTTATATTTAAAGGTTATATCTAGATAATGTTTATCAATGTTAAGCAAACTATTGCATAAGATAACATCTTTTTTAAAATCAGTTTACCTTGTTGGGAACCTATTTGCACATCAAAGCATCGTGGTATTTGGAGTTAAAAAATTCAGTAGCGATTATTTGTGTTTATAAAAACAAGCATTATTTATCATTTTTTATAGTTAATAACTAGTAAGGTCAAATGATAGCATGAATGAGTGATATATTAACTAGATGTAAATATATTAATTCAAACAATATGTATATGTACACATGTGAATATTCTTATTTCATTTAATACTTTCAAATAGAATGGTGTCTATATATATCTTTATTATGTTTAATCTTTTAATCTATGAACATGATATTTCTCTCCAAGTATTTAAGTCTTTTTTTATTTCTTTCATTAGCATTTCATGACTTTTATTGCATAAGTAATATACATGTTTTGTTAAAAAAAAAAAAAACCTAAGTTTTTTTTTTATTATTTTCTTCCTTCTGCTGACTTTGGGTTTTATTTGTTCATTTTCTAGTTCTTTAAGGTGTAATGTGAGGTTGTTTATCTGGGATTTTTCTTCTCTCTTGAGATTTTTTATTTTACTTTATTTTGAGCAATTGTAAATGGTATTGCATTTTGATTTTTGTTTCTATTAGGTTGTTGACAGTATATAGAAATGCAATTGATTTTTGTATGTTGATTTTGTATTCTGTGACCTTTCTGAGCTCAATTATTAGCTCTGGAAGGTTTTTCTGTTAGTTTGTTTGTATTTTTGTTTTGTAGATCCCTTGATATTTCTATGTAGACAACCATGGCATCTGCAAATGTAGATGGTTTTATTTCTTCTTTTCTATTTATACAGGAAATTTTATTGTAATGGCTAGAACTTCCAATACTTTGTTGAATAAGAATAGTAAGAGTGACCATTCTTATTCTCCCTTATTAGAGGGAGAACAGTCAGTCTTTCACTGTAAGTATGATGTGAGCTATAGGTTTTCTTGTAAATGCTTTTTATGAAGTTCAGGAAGTGCTCCTTTATTCCTAGGGTACTGACAGTTTTTATTATGAACGGGTATTGAATTTTGCCAAATGCTTTGTCTGCATCAGTTGATTTGATCTTATAATTTTTTTCTTCTTTAGCCTGTTGGTGTTGATTGATTTTCAAATACTGAACCAGGTTTCATAACTGGAGTAAACTCCACTTGTTATGGTGTACAATTCTTTTCATACATTGTTGGGTTTGCTTTGTTAATATTTTGTTGAGGGTTTTTGCATCTAAATTTATGAGAGATATTGCTCCATCATTTGTGTGTGTGTGTGTGTGTGTGTGTCTGTATGTGTGTGTGTGAGAGAGAGAGAGAGAGAGAGAGAGAGTGCTTTTAAATTACATATTTATTTAACAGTTATGGAGTTGTTCAGGTTATCATTTTCATATTGGCAGTGATATGATAGTTTGTGGTTTCTGAAAGTTGATCCATTTTTTCTAATGTTAAGTTCATGAGAGTAAAGTTGGAATATTCTTTTATTATCTTGTAGTTGCTGCAAGCTCTGTTGTGATATCCCTATTTCATTTAATGTCAGTGATTTGTTGTCTCTCTTTTTAAATCTTTGTTAATCTTGCTATCAATTATTTTGATTTTTTATAAAAAAAGGTTTAGTTTCATTAATTTTCTCTATTGTTTTCCATTTCAATGATTTCTGTTTTTATGTTCGTTATTTACTTTTTCTACTTTCTTTAGATTTATTTGTTCTTTTTCTTATTTAGTCAGGTAAGAAATAATTTATTATTTCAAACTTTTCCTTGTCTCTAATGTAAGCATTTAGTGTTGTAAACTTCCCTTTCAGTACTGCTTTAGCTATAGCCTAAAATTTCCATGTTGTATTTTCACTTTCATTTAACTCTGTGTATATTTTTATGGACATATCCTCTTTGACAAATGATTACTTAAACATATATTTTTAGTTAGTATGTGTTTGAAGATTTTCCTGTTATCTTTCTGTTATTAAGTTATATTTTGAATCCATTATAGGCAGAGAACATACTCTGTATAAATTTCAGTTCTTTAAATTTATTAACATTTTTTTTAACCCAGGATATCCTCTATCTTGGTGAATATTCCATAGGCACTTGAAAATAAAGTGTATTCTACTATTATTAGCTGGATAAATCTGTATATATCAATTAGATCCTGTTGATACATGTTGTTCAGTTCTATAGTCTTGCTGATTTCTTGATGTCAATTATTGGTAACCAAGTGGTATTCACTAACTTTTAAAGTATGGTTATAATTCTCACTTTTCTCACAGAAGTATGATAAATCATTAATGAAATTATTTTAAAAATTCCTGCAATTAAAATGTTCAGATAAAACATTTACATTAAACATTGAAACTCACCTGTAAGTCATTTAACTTTTGAGGGAGCAAAAAAAAATCCTTCCATTTTTATAGCTCTATATCTTTTGGCAATTTGCAAAAAGTAACATGTTGTTGCTGGCCTCTAACCTGAATTTTTCAATTCAAAACATCAATAAATTCATTAAAATATAAAATGGAAGCAGAAAATATAAATTGAAAGATAAGAGTGACTTTAGCTATGGGTTAATTATAATGCTATTTTATACCAAGGAGAACAGCTCCAAGTGCCTTACAGACTCAGAGTCATTAATGATCACTTCATTTCTTTAAATGAGAAGAGGTAGGAAGGATTCTCAGTACCAGTTTATGGATAGAATGAGATCCATAGACTTTAGGTAAGTGGACTATTATTCACAATTTAAGAGAAATTGGTAATTCTCACAACTTGTAATGCCTTCTCTACAATTATTTTTTATAGACTAATGGGAGACTACAAACATGAAGGAAATAAGAAATGAAGAACAGTATATAGAAAACAACACTGAATTATTCCATCTAGGTTTTTAGCCATTAAATCCTGCTCCACTCTTATGATTCAATTTAATTCTTGTCAGTATTGTGACCTAACATAAAACTTTAAGAGAATTTCATCTTTTCTTAAAATGAAAGGCCCTAGGAGTTGCTGCATACACTGAAGACTAGATTTTCAATTTCCTTGTACTGTAATTTTAAGTAAAATATTTTTCCAACTTAAAAGCAACGCAAAAGAACAACAAAGGCTGAGAAAGGAAACCAAATAAAAAGGCAGTTACCATGGAATCTTCCACATTAGGCTCGAAAAAGAAAGAGGGTTTTTAATTCTTTTGAAAGAAAAAAGAAACATGATAGAGAAACCGTTGATACACACATTACTTTATAAATCTGCCATTAGAACTGTAAACACAGGTTTAACAGTGGATTTTGTACTTTTACAGCTGCTCTTTGATAATGTAGGAGAAAAATGAATTCTTTATAGCCCCTGATTATCTGGTTATAGCTTATTAAAGATATCGACTTAAGCTATTTTAATGCCGATATATTAAGTTGTCCTTGAAAAAATATAGTTTTAATTTAAAGTAAACTTATTCAGAAATACCTTTATAAGACAAATAATATACAGTTCATAATTAAAGCAAATATTAGTCTTTTATGAAATATAAACAACCAGCTGTCTTAGGGATTTGGATACTATTTTTTTTTATAGAGATGAAGATGAAAATAAATTTATATTACCAGTTTTATGAGCTTAGGAATCTAGGTGAAGATTACAAGTCAGTAAATCCTTTATGTTATCAGCATTCTTGGTTAACATTTCAACTATATATGAGATTAGCCTGTGGATAACGTCTATTATAAGTTGATAATCATAATTAATAATGATTGGATTCTGCTTTTTCTGGTAAATGAGTCACGGCTAATATTATAGAAATTTATTATAGTTTATGTTTTGAAAGCTCACTATGCTACAATTATGCAAGAAACTTGGCAGAAAGACAAGTGTGAGAGGTTAAAGAGTGAGGAGGGACTGGAACTTGTTATCGGGCGGGTGATGGTGGCATAGTTGATGCTTGGTTCTGCTTCCAGGTATTTGAGTTGTTGTAATGACCTCAGAAAACTCTGCTCAAAGGGGCTACAGGAAGAATTAAGTGTGAAGTTTCAAATTTTCAAGACATATTCTAGGCTACAATAGAAGAGAGGGTTCAGTTTTTGGTAAATCTTTGTCAACATTAAAAATAAATCATTCTCAAGATAACTTTATCACAGAGGGGAAAAATCCTCAAGTTTTCAGTATTATAATTGACTTTCTTATTGTCTTTCTGGAGAGAAGTTTGAGGTAGATTACAGAGACTGAATCGACTGTCTTTTATTTTATTTCTCAGTAACTGAGTACTTCACTGTATTTGTTTCTCTGTGCATCTCTCTCTGTTTTCTTGTTCTCTTTCTGTCTTTTTTCTTCCTTCCCCTCCTTCCTCCTCTCTCTCTCTCTCTCTCTCTCTCTTCCTCTCTCTGTCATTCTCTTTTCAACAAAACAAAAGCTTGTGGTATCTCATGGGTAATGGGATGGGAGGGAGGGAAGAATAAAATTAATTGGGTTCCTACTATGTGTTAGTTACTGTAAGATTTGATTGATTCTTTCCAGCAAGTATAAATATTCCCTTGTTACAGATAAGAAACTGGGGCTGAGAATGGTTTGTTGGGAAGGGATGCAAATAGAACTTACTTACCTTCCTTCTGTCCTCCAAACTTTGTGTGTGACCCTGTACAGAGTATATCATCTTAGGAGTCAATTCCATCAAGATGTTACTGATTTAGTTTAGAAGCTGTAGAGCCCCATTTTCTGTGGAAAATGATGTTTAAAACATACAATGGTATGTTGTTTTCTGCAGTGCAGTTGCTAAAAGGTGTGAAGAGTCTCGTTTTCCCTAAAGGATCACAAACTCAAACTCTATATGGTGTTGACTTCGCAGCTACTGCTATGGCTTCTCTGAGTACCAGGACCTGCAATTGGAGTGTGATGACTCATGGGGGGGAAAATAATGCCATCCTTCCCTGCTTTTCCATTCATACAAGGCCCTGAATTTAGGAGTAAATTATGTTCTGTGAGTTCTTTTGCAAATAAGTTGCTTGGTACATGGAATTCTCTTCTTTATTTAAACAACATGAGACATGTTGTTTCAGTTCCTTATGTAAGCTAGCAACTTAGATAAACCAGTAAGTAGCAGTAAGAATCTAACAGTGTTCTTATGAAGATAAATACTGATTTGAACAGTTTCCAGTAGAAAGTACAGTATTTTAGTTTGAGGACAAAGGGACCATTCTGACTCACAGGCCACCCTTCACATTTCATTTCTTCTCCGAGACAGTCTTTCTAATCTCCTTCCCCGTACTCGTGATGCCCTCTGTATGGCTTCAGTTTCCATTGAAGTGATTGAATCTACATGTCTCTCACCTTGGTATTGCTGGAGTGGGTTGCTCAGGTGGGTGCACCATTTCTAGGGTGGGATTTCAGAAGGTGGTGGTGTTGGTATTAAAAGAAGAGCCTGGAAGAATTCCATTACTAATTAAAGCAAAGCTTCTTTATTTCACTATCACAGGATCTCAGCAAACAAAGAGAGGATAGCGAGACAATCAATGGTAGATATTAAAACTATTAATTTTTAGGGCTTTCATACATGGGGTGGTAAAATACTGTTATTTGAGAAATGGTCAATTTATATGAATAGTGAGCAATGTGCCACACTTCTTAAAAGTGAGGTTGGTAGAAAATAATATCACAAAGTTTAAAAAATTTTTTGTGAGTAGCTTAAAACAGTGGTTCTTCATGTGCATGGTGGAGCATCTGGCAATGTCTGGAGACACTGTTGATTGCCATGAGTGGGGAAGGGGGTGCTAATGGCATTTAGTGGGTAGCGGCTAGAGAAACTGTCCTTCAATGAATGCACAGGACAACCGCCTACAACAAAGCATTATTCCATCCAAATTTCAGTAATGCTAGGGTTGAGAATCTCTAGCCTATAGAAAGCAATGTGCTAAAATTTTATTCCAAGACCTCTGATCAAATCAGCCTAATTATATAACTAATATAAGTGATGTACAGTTTTGCTGAAGTAGAAGAGTTGAGTTTGAAAAATGAATTGTGTATATTCCATTCTTAGATCCATATTTTGTTTAAGAACTCTTAGAACAGACAACAAATGTAGTAGCATAAAAGAAATACACTATTATTTTTCCCTTTGTGGAAAAATGCCATCTTTCCAGGCCTAGGCTGAGCTGCCAAAAGCTATGTCTTATAATGTTCGTGGTGAGCTGGTGGACTGATGCTTTATTGACTAAGAGAGAGAGAGAGCTACAAAATCGTGGGGGCATCTGATGCTCTATAAAGTTTGCCCGAGATACATGGGGAGGATGTGCAGACCTTTTTATCTAGGAGGTCAGGGCATCATTTCTTTGTCACAAAACATTTGGAATTCTCTACAATTAAGGCCAGTAAATCAAGGGACTTAATATCTTGCTTGAAGGAACTGGGATAATGAACTAGGAGGGAGCATCTTTGGGAACAAATGGTAGCTGCCTTTGAATATATAAAGTATTTAAAAGGAATATGTTTGTTCTCTGGGGCCCTAATGGGTAAAATGATGAAAAATAGGTAAAAACTACATAAAAACAGATTTTATTTAATGTAAAGAAAAATTTCATCATAATGTAAATTGTACTTTTAAAAACTAGTTATTTTTTTAAAGAGCTATTAACTCCCATCTAGTAAAGTATACAAGTCTTAGTTGTACGGTTCATGGAATTCCTACATGCTCTATACGTGCACCTGTGAAATGACCTTGGAGTGAAAGATATAGAATATTTCCATCATTCCTGAACATTCCCATTTGTCCTTCCCTAATCAATACCCTCACCCAAAGTAGTCACTATTCTGATTTTTGTCACCATAGATTAACTCCACCTGTTTCTTAAAATTCATATGAACGGACTCATGCAATATATAATATTTGCCTTATGCTCTTTTGCTCAACATTATGCTAGTGAGATTTAGCTTTGCTGTTGTGTAGTTTGTTCATATTCATTGCTATGCAATTTTGCCTTTGTTCTTTCACATGTCTTTAGGTGCCTATGACCTGTACTTTCAATATCGATGTGATTATGCCGAAAAATATTTATTGATCCTCTACTGGGTCTTGTGCTAAGTTCTGGGGTTCTAGCAGTAAACAAGCTGTCTTGTTCGTAGCTTTCCTGAGGCATCACTGATGGTATTTCCATGTAGACTCAGCTCTGCTCAGTTCATGAGGCTCAGTACACGAGGCGGTTTGTGAGGCCCTGTTTCTGAGACAGGTCTGGCTTAGGATAGTGAGGGTTGGGCTCACCTGTTGGCCAGGTTTTTCCTAAACCTTTATAGTGAAATTTTCCTGTCACTGCAGAGTTGGCCCAGACCCTATGTATTTATTTTTCTTTCTTTCTTTTCTTCTTCCTTCCTTTCTTTTTTTCTTTTGCAGTTTTTTTATTTTATTATTTTTAAATTTTGAAAAATAAATTTATTTGGGTGACAATAGTTAGTAAAATTACATAGGTTTCAAGTGTGCATTTCTATGATACATCATCTGTATATCACATTGTGTGTTCACTACCCAGAGTCAGTTCTCCTTCCATCACCATATATTTGATCCCCTCTTCTACCATCTCCCCTCTCCCCTTACCCCCTGGTAACCACTAAACTGTTGTCTGTGTCTATGAGTTTTGTTTCTTTGTTTGTCTTGTTCCTTTGTTGCTTTCAGTTTTTTTAAAGATCACTTTTTAATTTATTTTTATTTATTTATTTATTTTTTATTGGAGAACAGTGTGTTTTTTCCAGGACCCATCAGCTCTAAGTCAAGTCGTTGTTTCAGTCTAGTTGTGGAGGGTGCAGCTCAGTGGCCCATGTGGGGATCAAACTGGCAACCTTGGTGTTATGAGCATTGCACTCTTACCAACTGAGCTAACTGACTGTGCCCTTGCTTTCAGCTTTATATCCCACATATGAATGAAATCATGTGGTTCTTGAGCAGCGGTTCTCAACCTGTGGGTCGCGACCCCTTTGGGGGTCGAACGACCCTTCCACAGGGGTCGCCTAAGACCATCGGAAAACAAAAAGATATTTACATTACGATTCATAACAGTAGTAAAATTACAGTTATAGAGTAGCAACGAAAATAATTTTATGGTTGGGGGTCACCACAACATGAGGAACTGTGTTAAGGGGTCACGGCATTAGGAAGGTTGAGAACCGCTGTTCTTGAGTTTTTCTGACTGACTTATTTTGTTTAGCATAATAATCTCAAGATCCATCTATGTTGTCGCAAATGGCACTATTTTATCTTTTCTTATGGCAGAGTAGTAAGTACTCCATTGTGTATATATACCAAATCCTCTTTATCCAATCATTTATCAAAGGACACTTTGGTTGTTTCCATGTCTCAGACACCATAAATAATGCTACAATGAACATCAGAGTGTATGTATTTTTACCCAGACCCTATTTCTAATCTGCTGTCGTGGTTAACTGTCCCCTGCTGAGACATTTGCTTTCTTGAACTCCATCCATTTGATCAGGTTCTTCCTCTTTCCTGTCTCTGCTTTCATTCCCTTTAATATTCTCCCAGGGAACAGCTTTGCATCTCTATCCTCTTAACTATGGAATCAAGCTCTGACCATGACAAGGATGCCTTGTTCATATCAAATGAAGCCTGCTCTCCCTGCTTCAGCTCCTGTGCATCGCCTTCTGAATTATTCTTTCTATCACTGGCAGACCAAAGCATGAAAAAGTATGCCTCCCTTTGAGTGTGGCAAATTGAACAGCTGACCACCAACTGAGAGATGTAAGTTATAGTTGGGCCAGTTTTCCACATTTCCCTTCCATTTTTCTCCCTTTGCTCTCCTCTTGCCCACTAAATTCCTAGGGCCCCTGAAGATCAAACTCTCATGTAAGTTATGACCTGTCTAAAGAGGGACTGAGCTATTGGGGAAAAAAAAATGCTTTTCCTATTACTGGAGGTGTGTGGGCACAGATGGAATATCCCCTTGAAATGATTGCTGTAAAGGAAATCAGATGTGTGATTTACTCCACATTTAGAGTGCTCACTGAAGGACTTAATAGCTCTATGATTCTCCAAAAATGACTCACATTTTCAGAAGATGTTTTTCATCTGTAAAATGAGAATATCAGTAACTCTCAAAGTAGTGTGTGCTATAGATAAATTGAAATATGTGGGAACCTGTTATAAAAGTTGTTATCTCTTTTATTTCCTTTGGTTGGTTACATTCAGCCAGGTGGTCAGAATCAAGGTATGTCATGGTAGCACACAAGAGAAGTAGGTTTGGTGACATTGCCCTCACAAAGACTTCCCTGCTACTCTTTGCAATCTAGAGGCTTAAATTTCTATTATTTGGTTTGTTTTACCTGTCAGAAGACACATCTTAGTGCTTGGGAGCCCATGATCCATTAGAGAAAGTTTGGATTCTATAAAAACAAGCTTACTCACTTGGCAACTTTCAGTGTTCATCTCTAATGGTAGAGTCCTGTTATATAGGAGGAAGTGAAGCCATGCAAAGGGCCTGGGTTGTCCATAAATTTGAGGTGGTCTCTTTGATGATATTGAATTTACCTTTGGAATCTTCTGCCTGCATGATTCTGATACCTTACATTTGGATACCTGGGAGATAGTCCTATAAATCTAACCTTGAAAGAAAGGTGATACCTAGTCATTTTGATTATAAGAAAAGGAAAGAAAGGGAGTGACTGAATAAGCACAGGGAAGGGGCTGCCAATATTTAGAGAAGTGGTAGGAAGGGTATGAACTAAGCAGTAGACTGCAATATAGTGAAAATCAGAGCAGCATTTCATAAGTGAACACTGGTCTCACTGCATGTTTATATCATGTTTTAGAGAACCTAAGATCTCTAAGATATCATCAGTTGTAAGTTGCATCATTATTTATGTGCCTCTATGAAAAAAAAAAGCTGGCAATTAAACTATGATGAAATGCCCTAGCAATAACAATAGTCCCAAAAGACCAGACCCTCATTTCTTGAAATTTCTTTGATCTATTTTGAGAGATTTAACAATTTCTTGAGTTTTCAATTGAATTGCTTGGTATGTCATAGGCAATATTTAACTATTGGTCAGTAACAAAACATAACTCATCTATATGTAGGTAGTTCCTTCCTATGGTCCCATAAAATAATTGGTTGATATTTTATAAGAAAACTACGCAGTTACAGTTATTTCTACAATACAAATATTTAGATTACTAAAATCAATTTATACCCCATTGCCCTATTTCCTTGCCTGTCTGCTCACAAAATAACTTTTTTGCTGAATTACAGCATAATCTTTTTGAAGACATTTTAAATGGCAATTAAAATTGGCATGTGTAATACCAACAAACCACATCATTCACTTGTTAGGATGAAAACATGAACAGCTATGACCGTGTTTGTATATGCACAGGAATGGACCAGTCCCTACTGCTCCGTGACTGTTACCAGTCAACAGTGATTTCAAGATACTATTGGTTACTAGATGCTGTGTACTACCAAAGATGTTAAAATGAAGTAAACATGTATGTCTCAGACATGATGAAGTAAGATACCTGTTTTGATGAAATGAGCTCTGTAGTCCAAAAAGTTTGGAAACTTTGGATTCACCACAATTGTGCAAGTTTACTGTCAGACTTCACAGAGACTTTAATAAGCTAATAAGAATTATGAACCTTCCAAGGGAGCAGTGTTTGCCTAATTTAATTGCCCATAAATATTCTTTTGGCTCTCATCTTTCTGGACCATTGACTTGGAGAAAAACTCTTCAGAAAATGCCAGTGTAGAGAGAGAATAAAAATAAGAGTAGAAAAAATTTCAAGGAAGGAATTTTCACCAATGACATGTTGTCAAGAAGTTAAGGAGAATCAAGACCTAAGAACACACCTTTGGGTTTGTTAGGAAGTCATTTTTGAGTTTTTGAGGATATTGTTGGAACAGGGCAGTGTGGACTAAAAGACAGATCATATGGGGATCAAAGGAAAGGTGAAGGAGAACAGATTAATTTAAACCATATTTTTGAGAAATTTTGGCAATGAGAAATGGAGGACCATAGCTTAAGCTCCCAGTGTCAAACAGGCTTTCACACAATGTGCTCTGCTGGACTGAGGTGAGAAATTCTATCCTGTCTGCTGAGTTCTCTGAATCTTAGACCAGATAAAGAACAGGAAAAGCTGTTAAATTAGCCCTGCACTGCCGTCAGCATCCCTCCTATTTCTGCTTTGGCTCAAATGCATTACATACTCGTATGGCAACTTCATCATGCAGCATCCTATGTACCCTGCTTTTTTCTTGAAGGTGGCTACTGGGCAATGTTATTGTAGAACTGCAGAAAGAGAGCATCTAATTTATGAATGCGATGGGAATGGTGGTGGAGATGTGAGAGATAATAAGTCCCAGAAGACCCTGACTGCCTAGAAAACCAGCATCCACAACGTGCAGTGATGAATTTCTAATTTGGGGGTGGTAGTGGTGATACAGATTCTAGAGCTATTGATTAGAGCTAGTCATGGCTTTGATCTATGAAAGACGGTCAAGGTGAGGACTTGGCTGATAGCTAGAATTACTGAATGTTACTGATACTTACCATTTTGGTGAGGGTTTAAAAATAGATATCATAATTATAGGTCAGAAATTAAAACATACACAGAGTAAGTTAATAATAATTCTGTTTTTCTTTCTCAGTGCTGCCTCACTAATCACAGTAGAATTTTTTTCCCCTATATTTGAAAACAGGTTAGTCTTGGTTTTTAGAAGCATTGTGAATAGCAATAGAAAGTGAATAGAATTTCCAGAGGAAGTTTTAGGTGGTAAACTCAGGCATTATTAGCTAAATTCTATTGAAACCTAGAAGGTCTCAGGACAAAATCTTAAAAACAAAAACAAAAACAAAACAAAAAACAGGAGGTAAATTAAGAGGAGGTTGGGGAAGAAAAAAGACAGGGTGGGGACACTGTGAGCCTAAGGAAAATGAAGATTTGTCTTTAGGGATCCAATCTGGAGAATCAAGAATAAATGCATCTAAAATCATAGCTGGAAAACAGTAGGGTTCAGATGAAATTTGACAACACAGATTTATAATAACTGGGTCACTATAGTGACTTCAGAAAAAGCCATATTGACAAAAAATAATGACTTTATCTTCAACTCAATGTCATGTGTCAAAAATTTCTTCTTAAGCATGTATGTATATACAGCAGTGTATAGAGTGAGTCCAAAATTCATAGTTATTATTCTCTACAGAATAATAATATAAAATATCACATTGTCATAGACAGATATGTTGACTATATATTAAACAAATATACAGTAAGTAACATTAAATATACCTTCTCCCATGGAATGAGGTTAATTGGTCTAACAAGTAAGGTTACTGTAGGAAAATACCTGTGAGTTGGAAAATTAGGTTTAATTTCTATTTGGGTAAATGGAGTTAGCTCCTCTGATCATTAGGATATTTTGACTACAGAAATTTATCTACTAATAATGCTGATCTATAAAAGACAGTTAAGGTGAGGACTAGGTAGATAGCCAGAATTTCTAAATGTTAATGAATATTTACTATTTTGTTATGGATTTAAAAATATTATAGGTCAGATTAAAACAAACAGATTGAGTTAATGATAAAATCCATATGTCTTTAAAGGATTAAAATTATTTCAAACAATCTTGATGAAATTCTTTTTGAAACAGATTACATATTTCTGTGCTTCTGAAAAAAAAAAGACTACTTGAGTATAATTTAGTGTATCTTGGTAACTCTGAGTCACTGTATGAACTCTATTGTGCTCAACCAGTAGGCCTGTGTTGATGTCTACATGGGGATGTTTACTCCAACACTAGATGCATTAAATGACCTCAGTCCCCGGTTGACCAGCACTTCTAATTTGTCTCATCTATTCTGTGACTCACTGGAAAATAAGAACACTACCCTAGGTAGAATTTTAACTAAAACAATAGTATTATAAATACGCATATGCTCAGAGTGAGGATCTGAGGCCTTTGCATGAAATACATGCATTTGTCATGTGAGGTTGGGTAAAATCTATTCTGATTGTGTTTATAACTTTTTTTTTCACGTTCTGATTCGTTTCTATAAATTGGATAAATGAGTGCAGTTTATAAGAAATGATAATTTGCTGATAATTTACCCCTGCAGTGTGTGTGTTTGGTTAGTATGCACACTCTCTAATCCCGGCCAAAAGGCTTTAATTGTATAGTGAAAGAAGGGGGCTTTGTGAGATTTGCAATGAGGAAGATTATCACATTTTCTCCTTGTGAGGTTCAAGGAAAAAGAGCTACAATACATATATTCATTTTGGATAGAACTACCATCAATGTTCATGTCTTATGTTTGCATTTTATATATACGTCATTTGTAATTCAACTGTTCTTGTTCAGTTTGAGCTGGCCAGCCAAGCTTTTTGTGTATTAATATTGACTGGTTATTGGGTAATAGCCTACACTGCATACTTTCTGCCATAAAGTGATGAAAAGTGATTGTGAAAGTGCTTTGGTTTTGAGATTGGTGAATAAAAGAAATACCGTATCAATTGCCCCACAGGGAGATCTCTGCTGGTATTTTAATTTGTGTATGAACTAAATGTACAAAAAGAAAAGGAAAAGAAGGTGATAAAAGTCTTAGTAAGCTTATTAATATTTAACATGATGAAGAAATATTCCATCTAATATTATGAGACATCAGGGAATAAATAATCCTTGCACACAATATTATAATTTATAATCACATATATGTATATAGATGAAAATAGCTAAATAACATTTAATGGAAATAGTGTTTTTGATCCCATTTTGATCCCATAAACTTCAAGGAAATACCTTAGGAAATAACAGTCAGTGAAGATAAAGCATTAAGTTTAAGGATTTCATCACAGTATAATTTATAATACTCAAAAATGGAAAACCTAAATAATAAAGAATAAATGAAAAGTTAAACACATCTATATCATATTTAATTTTCATGGGAAAATATCTAATGATGAGAGAAGAGTGCTAAGAATTAATTTAATGTGAAAATAACTAGACATAAAACAGTATATATAGCATGACTTTAAATGACTTTAAAATAAATAAACATAAATAAAAGTGAAAATGAAGCAAATGTCAACAGATATCTCTGGATGACAGAATTGAATAATTTTTATTGTGATTTTGTACTTCTCTGTATATTTTTTACATTATGTCTGCATTTTATTGCTGAAATGTTTTTTTTCTAAAAATGTTTCTAAAGCTTAAAAATTTATGCAAACATTAAAGCGTAGCATCTAAAAGATTTTAAAAAAGGATTTCACTTGAACTAAGTTATGAATAATAATAATAAAAAAACCTGATGTTTTGAGTTTAACATTGGTTTGATCAAAGAATATATATTACTGAACAATGTTTCTATAGAGAGCAAACACTACCCTTTGGAATGTAACATATTTGTCCCCAATCTCTACTCTCCAAGTTCTTTCACTAGAACAAATTTATTTTCAGAGAAGTGAGTTTCAACTAAAACTAAATAAAAGAAAAATAGAATTAAAAAAAATTTATTGAACTGAGCCATCATGAAAAGTTCAGCATGCAATTAATAATTTGTCATATATCTCCTTAATATGCTTGCAGCAAAAATTAGAATACACTGAAAATCTCAAATATTGTGCCAAAGAGTCAGTTGTTGCATACTCCGCCACAGTCCTGTTGTCACTGCAAGAATGTATCACCTTCTGAAAATAGTCCCCAAGATGTTTACCTTCTGTGTTTCTGCTTCACCTGCCCTAGCAACATAGAGGCTTTCCTTTTTCTTTCATTGTGGTTGTAAGAGAAGTTCTGATCAGCCATAAATAACTAGTACTTATTATAGCAAAGGTTCTATTAATAAATGTTTAAATGCTAAATAAATGCTTTGTTTTAGGGTCTTGCTTATATGTGTTGCAATAAATTAATAATTTATGATAACATGAAATATTTTTGACTTGTCATTTAAAGTAGACTGGTTAATTGAATTGGCTAAAACAACAGTGTAAAGGCTCAAAATTCTATTAGGCTTGCTTTACCCATGGGCCTGAGAATGTGTGGGTAAATTAACTTTTTGTAGAAAACAGCTCTATTCCACAGTCACAGATTTTCCTTTAACATCTGGTCAGTCATCTTGCAAAGGTGTTACTGGTAAGAAGTGTCATTGAATCGGCATTAAATCCATGTGCCCATACTAAAAATAACCTTTTAGATGTTCCTTTCTGCATTATTATGAGTTAGGCCTTTAGAAAAGCCCTGTCAGGTATAGCAAAACTAAAATGCTGAAATAAATAAAAAATAATATTTTGCAATAATAGCCAACTTGGCAGAAAAAAAGGAAATCCTCAGAGGTCAGAAATGATACATACATGTAAATCGACAGAAGTAGTGGGCCCTGGAGCTGGCCCTTGACCCGGAAGTGTTTGCTATGCTTGGTAGCCTAACACTGCTTGAAATGAGTCACGTGAAGGTATCAGGTGATCTAACCCAAATATCAAGCTGGGTATGATGTGAGACCAGATACTGTCTCATAAAACTGGGCTCATCTAAGAATGACACTTTCAGAGCGTGAACTAGGAAGAAAACATTCCTTGAAAAGAGACAATGAAGAACATGCCCGTTTTAGCCTTGGCTCTGAGAAAGAGAAAAAAGTTGTCTCCTCTGAGAATTCTTAATGCCAAACTTGTACTGATGCAAGTTGGGGCAGAAATGTGTATTGCTTTGTGATTAAAAAATGAAACAAAGCAAAATGTGAAGCTAAAATTCACATTTAAGAATGTTCCAGGTTGGTAATGCCCTCAGATACCTGGAAGAAGCAAACAGGAATCTCTGGAAAAACACACTACACTTTAAACACAGGACTCAAGTATCTTCCATGGATAAGGTTCCAACAACATGAACTTATTAAGACAACTACACAACAAAAGTTAAATATATAGAGAGATGAACCTCTACCAGAGAGTCAGCAGAGAAGCAAGCAACAGGATCAAAGATACATACCATAAAATAACTGTGTAAATATTTTAAAAATAATATTTAAAGGGAAAAAAAGTATATTAAAAAAACAAGAGACTATGAAAACTGTCCAGTAAGATTTGAAAATAAACAAAATAAAATTCTAGAAATAAAGAATATAATAATTGATTTATGAACTCAATGGATGTGATATACTCGAAGAGAGAATTGAGAGACTGCTAATTTAATTGTGGCTTATTGTTAAACAATTTAGACTAATCAATGCATTAAGAAACCTAGTCAAATTATTTTTTAAAATGCATCTTGTAGGTATCGAAGAACAAACAGGTAGACTAAGATTACTGAGTCAAAAATTGGAAGAGGAGGGAAACCCCCAAAAAAGTGAGGTGGATATTATAATTTCTTATCCTATATGGGAGTTCATGGAGTAAGCTTTATAATTGTTTATCATGTTTTATACATTTCTGTATGTGTATTGTATTTTGTAATGAGTATGGATTAATATAGATAATTAGTATACTAGATGATAGGTCAGATTTACTCAGAATACAGTACAGGAGAAAAGAGCTGGAGAATATGGAAGAAAGTTTAAGGAACTTGGAAGGCAGAGTGGGAAGGACCTACGGATGTGTAGACCAACATATGTGTAATCCTGTATTCTTCCAAAAGAGAATATCAGTTACCAATATTCAAAGAGACAATGTCAGAAAAATTTCCAGAATTTTATTAAAGTTCCTAGATTGAGGAAACCAAATAAATCTTAAGCAATGTAATGAAAGAAAATCCACACCTAACCTTTTCGTAGTAAATCTGTATAACACCAAGCATAAAGAAAAGCTCTTAAATGCAGCTAGAAAGAAAAGACAAATTATTAACAAATGAGTGAAATTGATATTGACAACTGAATTTTCAGCAGCATCAATGGAAGTTATAAATCAGCCAAATAATATCTTCAAATACTGAGAGAAATAAATATTAAACTAGAGTTCTATACCAACTGAAACAACATCTCAGAGATGAAAGTAAAATAAGTATAACTTTTATTCAAAACATAAGCTCAAGAGTATTTTAAATAGCTCTTCAGTTAGAAAGTTTTAAGTAGTGGACTCAGAAGAAAAATCCCATAATGAAAATTAGATGAGTAAATGAATGATGAGTAAAGAAAATGGTAGATATGTAATAAAAATAATTGCCTTTATTAAACAGAAACAATGTCTATTGTGTAGAGTTAAAAATCAAGATAAAAAACTAGAATGCTGGATGGTAATTGCATATAAAATAAGGAAGGGGTAATTGGATTGGTATTCCAAAGTTTTATCTTGTTTACTAGGAAGATAAAGAGATGGATAACTCTAGAGTCCATTGAAGTAAAAATATTAAATGTTAAAATGTAAATGTTAGAATGTAAGGCATAACCATTAGAGGAATACAAACAAAGCATATAACATTCACACTATTAATGAGAAATAAAGGAAAGATGACAGAATCCTAATCTAAAAAAAAAAAAATCAAGGAAAAAAAAAAGAAATCCAGAAAAAGTAGGCCAAATAGTGTATACAATAAATTAGGAAAAGTGATTCCAAATAGAACAGTAATCACTATCAATATAAATGGACTGTGGCCTAGTAAACAAATGAAATTTGTTAGATTGAGTAAATAGAACAAAACAAAATTTAGTAATATTCTGCTTATTAGAAACACATCTGTGGTCATTAGGGATATTGGCCTATAGTTTTCTTTTTTCGTAATGTCTTTGGTTTTGGAATCAGGGTAATAGTTGCCTGTAAAATGAGCCTGGGAATCTTCCCTCCTTCTGGATATTTTGGAATAGTTTGAGAATAGATTATAATTTTTTTTTGAATGTTTGGTAAAATTCACCTGTGAAGCCACCAAAAAACTATTAGAACTTTAAATAAATGTAGTAAAATAGCAGGATACAAAATTAATATTTGGAAATCTTTTATATACACCAATAACAAACTATCAGGAGAAATTAAGAAATCAGTCCCATTTACAATTGCTTCAAAAACAATAAAATAGGAATAAATTTATTCAAGGAAGTAAAAGACCTGTACTCATAAAATTAAAAGACATTGAAGAGAGAAATTAAAGAAGATACAAATAAATGGAAATATACCATGCTCATAGATGCGAAGAATTAATATAGTTAAAATGTCCACACTAGCTCAGGCAATATATAGATTCAACGCAATCCCTATCAATTACATTTTTCACAGAACTAGAACAAATCCTAAAATTTATATGGAATCATAGAAGACCCCAAATAGCCATGGCAATCTTGAGAAATAAGAACAAAGTGGGAGGTATCACACTACCTGACATCAAATCATACTACATGGCTATAGTAATCAAAACAGCATGGTATTGGCATAAAAACAGACACATAGATCAATGGAACAGAATAGAGAGCTCAGAAATAAATCCATGCCTGTATGTTCATTTAATCTATGACAATAGAAGCAAGAATTTACATTGGGGTTAGAGTCTAATAAATGGTGCTGAGAAAACTGGACAGTGACATGAAAAAAATGAAACTGGACCACCTTTTATACCATATACAAGAATAAATTCAAAATGGATTAAAGACTTAAACATAAGACTCCAAACCATAAAACTCCTAGAAGAAAATATAGGAAATAAATTTGCAGATATTACTCTTAGTAGTACTTTTACTGATATATCCTCTTGGGCAAGGGAAGCAAAAGGAAAAATAAATGTAGGATTATATCACAGTAAAAAGTTTCCTCACAGCAAAGGAAACCATCAATAAAACAAAAGGCATCCTACTGAATAGGAGGAGTTATTTGCCTATGATACATCTGATAAGGGGCTAATCTCCAAAAGTTATAAAAAACTCATACAACTCAATTCCAAAAAATAAACCAAACCAAAACCAAACAACAACAACAACAACAAAAAACAATTAAAAAATGGGCAGAGGACATGAAGAAAAATTTTTCTAAAGAGGACATACAGATGGCCAACAGACATGAAACAATGCTCAACGTCACTAATCATTAGAGAAATGCAAATAAAAACCACAATGAGATACCACTTCACTCCTGTCAGAATGGCTATCATCAATAAATCAACAAAGAACAAGTGTTTGTGAGGATGTGGAGAAAAAGGAAATCTCATATACTACTGGTGGGAATGCAGATTGGTGTCGCCACCATGGAAAACAGTATGGAGGTTCCTCAAGAATTAAGAATAGAATTACCATATGACCCAGCAATCCCTTTTCTGGGTATCTACCCCAAAAATCTGAAAACATTTATCTGTAAAGATATATATATACACACACACACACACACACACACACACACACACATATTCCTATGTTTATTGCAGCATTATTCATGGTGGCCAAGACATGAAAACAACCAAAGTACCCTTTGATAGAAGTAGAAGACTGGATAAAGAAGATGTGGACATATATACAATGGAATATTACTCAGCCATAAAAAATGTTGAAATAGTGCCATTTGCGACAACATGGATGGATCTTGAAATTATCATACTAAGTTAAATAAGTCAGAAAAAGTCAAGGATTCTTAGAATACTCTGCTTTAAATTTGAGAGATAATTTTAGGACTCAAGGAGGAGATGGCATAAGAATTGGGCTGAAAGTATTTAACTGTAATTAAGAAGGCAGGAAAAGTTATGATCATATAGTTTTTGGTTTTGGTTTTTGGTTTGGTTGGTTTTGGTTGAAGGGAGGTTCTCAGAGTAGTGGGAATATGATAAAGGTGGGGTCCAATTTCCAGCCTGTCAGTCTGTCACTCAAAGACCTGTGCACTCAATGAAATTAATGCAGCACCTACTTTGTGTCAGACAGCTGTGCAGAATGCTGGGAATGCAAGACAGAATCCATGCTTTCACTGCTCTAAACAGCTCACAGTCGTGGGGCGTGGAGGAAGGAGGTGGTGAGTAATGAAAACACAGCGGGGTAAATATTGTGGAGCAATAGTCCTAGGGAGATACGCAGGTTCATAGGAAGAGCACTTAACCTCACCTCGAGAAGGAGCTGGTCAGAGAAGGAAGCAGGTGGCATCCAAGCAAAGACGTGCTGGTGTGATGAAAGTAGAGGGAGGGGTATTCCTACAGGAGGGGCAGCATGTTTTGTATTTAAAGGTGAAGGGAGACTGTGTCACATTGATAACTTGTTCAGCACAGCCTAGCTGGACTGAGGAGTTGGTGGTGGGAGGGGAGGCATGAGATTGGGGAGTTACCCTTGGTTAGATCACTGATAGTCTAATGCAGAGTACTACATAATTTAGAATTTAGTATGAAGGCAAGCAGACTCCACTGAGGCATTTTAAACAGGGCAGTAACTTGATTTTAGAAAGGTTGTGTGTTTTAGAAAGATTTTTCTCATTGCAGTTTGAAGAATGAATAGAGATGAAACAAAAGTAAAAACAACAAGATTAGCCTGTTGCCATCATTCAGGAAGGAGAGGGTCATGTTCTGGGCCAAGAGATAACAAGTAAATGGTTTCAAGAGGTGTTTAGGAGATAGGAACTACAGAACCTGGCCATCCATTGGATATGGGGGAATGAGGAAGAGAAAGGAACCAAAACAACTAAGATTTCCAACTTGAGCAGCTCAGTGGACAGTGAAGCTGTTAGCTGAGCCTGGGACCACAGGGAGAACACTGTGGGGTGGTAGGTCATGATGCCTGGGAGTTACTAACTGTTACCTGGGGCATAATGGGTGATTTGTCAAGAAGGTTGGAGAGAAGACTAAGGACCAAACTTCGAGGAATAAAAACTTGAAAATTAGACTGAAAATGAAGATCCAGGGAGGTAGCATGGGAATCAGGAGGGAATGCTGTCATGGAAACCAAGAGAAGAGTGAGTTTATGAGTATAAGTGAATAAACCATAGTGAGAAATAAGAGCTCGAGTGTAAGGAGTCCGTTGGCTCATGACAATAAAAGTTTTCTGGTGACTTTGGTTGCAACATATTTTCTGTCGAGTTCTGAAGAATTGAGGACAGTGAGTTTGAGGAAAGTTTTTTGTTTTAATAAGCTCGTAGAGTCTTGAACCCGTTGAAATGCTGAGGAAGGCCCGTTAGATATAATAAAGTTGACAATATGTAGGAGATGGAGTGGATCACTCTATTTAGACAGGAAAGGGAAGTGTTTTGTATACAGGTAGAGGAATTAACAGTTAGAAAACACCTCTCTAGTTTCAATATTTTATAGACACTTTGAGTTCATTATTACAGTTTTTCTATAATATTTAGATTATATGATAAAGATAAATATTTTCATCTTTAATTCACAACTTTAGTTCTTGGGAACCAAATTTTGGGCTATTTGGCCTTTGAACTCATTTGTTGAAAGAAAACTTGGGGAAAAGCCTAGTGTGATTACATTATCAAAAGACCAAATTACAAATGCAATCTAATGAATTATTTTGGAGCCTATTTATTTGCTGTGATGGCACTTTGAAAACAAGTTTATAACTAGTATTTACTACTATTCTTTTATATACTGTGAGCACATTCAAATGGCTATTTTACCGATAATCATTTCATTTTAATCAGCTAACGACTGATAGCTCAGGTAAACATCTTGCATGCAGTTTCATTTTAGCACATCTCTTAGGATGACTGAGGTGTCAGAACATCCCAGGTACACTGCTGTAGACACCAGCTGCACTGGAGGAGTGTTGCCCAAAAACATCTGGAACATTATTCAGTATGAAAAGGAATAAATATGTTTATGGAAGAGACATTCACATCTTCTGTGATCAGGTTCTTTCAAAGATTCCAAATTCTATACAATTTCTTTCAACTTTGCTTCTCTATAGAACTTTTGCTAGAATTACAATTTGTTGGTGAGATTCTTTGCTCAAAAGGAAAAACGTTAATGTTTTTGGAGGATTGGTTTGACTATTGTACCAAATAAAGCAATATGAAAAACAAGTTTTAAGAACTGACCTGTTGTCTGGATCAGGAGAATCTAATATACAGAAGGTGCCAAAGCCATGTATACACATTAAGAGAGGAAAAAACTGTATTAAAATTGTATTACTCAATATATACCAATAACAAAAGATGAATACAAGTCATGTGTATACATGGTTTTGGCACCCCCGGTCTATTATTTTCTTTTCTATTTTCCTAAGGATTTGGAGCGGGAAAAAAGAAAGTATAATTGACCTCCTAGGACAGGAGAACGATAAGATTAAGTTTCATGGGCTAACTCTTCAGAACTATTATAATTATGATCACTATTTGTTGAACACCCATTCTGAATCAGGTATATCCAGACACTTGCTTTATATATTTTGTTATTTTTAGTCCTTGCAGTAATCCTTACAAGGTAAGTATTCTTCTTCTCACATTGCTGGTAGGGGAACTACTGACCAGTGATTAGAGAGACTCAGTAATTTACCCATGATTATATTACTAGTAGATCAAGGATCTCATACTTGGATCCACTTCCAACTGAGTGAAATATCTGTCCATTTCCACACATTCTGCTTCTATATAAATACACAGGGGAAGAATTTTGAAATAATGTTAATAATATGAGTACTGAGGTATTGCTTTATTTATTTGATTAGAGAAAGCTTAAAGCTATCAGCATTTTGTTCCTTTTATATGTATAAATCTACTCATATATACCTGTAAAGAATATGTATAAAGATAGCAAACAAATGCCTGTTTTTATAATATACCACTTATAAATATTGGATAAGAATAAAATATATGAGTTAGTTTTATTGTAACTGAAGATTCAGAAGGAATTTGAAAGATTTTTTTCTCACTTTGATTCATTTTCACTTAGAAGATGCTTATTTAGCATATGGCTAACCAGTACAGATTGCTAACCAGTGGAGGACACAGCTGCTATTATGAGTGTGATTTTTAAAAAAATTTATTAAATTTATTGGGGTGACATTGGTTAATAAAATTATATAGGTTTCAAGTTTACAATTCTATAATACATCATCTGTATTTTGCATTGTGTTCGCGACCTAAAGTCCAGTCTCCTTCCGTCACCATATATTTGACCCCCTTTATTCTTGTCTACCTCTCCTGCATCCCATTTTCCTCTGGTAACCACCATACTGTTGTCTGTGTTTATGAGTTTTTGTTTGTGTATATCAGGGGTCGGCAAACTTTTGAGACAGAAGAGCCGCCAGGGGTCAGGCTCTGATGTAAAATTGAAAATGAAAATCAAACTATCATAGTTTCATTTATAAATTTTTAAAAGATATTATTCACATAATGGTGATTATGTAAAAATATATTTATGACCCTCAAATAATTTTTAAATTGTTGTGAGGGACAGGATTGGCTCTTCCAGGGGTCGGCAAACTTTTGAGACGGAACACACCCAAAGAGCCACATGTGGCTCGTGAGCCGCAGTTTGCTGACCCCTGGTCTACACAATGGAATACTACTCAGCCATAAGAAAAGATGAAATTCTACCATTTGTGACAACATGGATGGATCTTGAGATTTTTATGCTAAATGAAATAAGAAAAAAGAAAAAAGTCAAGAACCATATGATTTCACTCATGTGGGATATAAAATTGAAAGTAACAAATGAACAAACAAGACTAACAAATGAATGCAATCTTCAAAAGACAGGTCTACACATGACTATTAACTAAGATAATATTCTCATGTACTTTATTAGTGACTGATGTTTTCTTAGGATCGTCATGCGAATTTTCTATTTAGGAATTTTCTTTAGTCCGGTTACCTATTTAGCCTGAATATAGAGGGAAGAACAGGCTCCTTTCAAGGCAACTGTTTTGTTACTCATGTCTTATTTTTTATTTATACACTGATGAAGATGCCTCTCTCCCTATCTCATCTATGTCATCCCTTTTCACACAGCGGGGAGGACCCATCCTATCCTAGTCCTCTCTGAAATTCCTTATCTTACTTCTTCAGTGACTTGCTTAGAACGTTCTTTTACATGTCAGGTTCTTCATCTGTGAAAATGACATACTAATACCTACTGAAGCAGGCTCTTTTGAGGATGACATGAGATGTTACAATATGAAGCTAACATGTTAATGTTTGGCACAGATTATGTGTTCAAAAAGCAGTATAGCTCCTGTGATCAGAATAGCTCCTGTGATTAACTGCATAACATCATGATCATTCTTTCATTTTGACATCTCTGCACTTCTGACTTTGGTTTTATTCATTCAGCAAACATTTAATGGAATGTATGAGTCACTGATTTAGGTGCTGGAGATATGAATAGACCAAATAGATACAATTTTTTTGCCTTTACTGAGTCATATATTTTAATAGGAGAGACAGACAGTAAACAAGAGAAATAGGAAAACATATGCTATGTTAGATAGTAAGTTCTGGAAAGGAAATAAAGCAGGGGGAGGAGAGGAAATATTGAGTATAAATTTGTGATTTAAATGGAGTGACCAGGGAACTACCCTGAGAATGAACATTTGAGTTAGGACATTTGAATGAAGGACGAAGTCATTAGGATACATTGAGGGAAGGCGATCCAGGCATAGGGAAGGGTAAATACAATAGCCCTGAGGCAGGAAATGCTTACTAAGTTCAAGAAACAGCATGGAGGATGATGTGAAGTGCTTTTATATCCGTAGAAAAGTCTGGAAGTTTTACCAGATGGATCTGCTTCACAAATCCTCAGAGATTTAGCCTTCTTCCAGTTTATCTCTCTTTATTCCTAGGGAATGGTCATTATCCTCAGAGTCCAAGATAGCCCTGTCTACATTCTAGAACCCAAGCTTAGTGGGACAATTGGAA
>NW_017731373.1:3417084-3455742 GCF_001890085.2 Hipposideros armiger | reverse complement strand
AAGAAAGAAAGAAAGAAAGAAAGAAAGAAAGAAAGAAAGTGTGCTTAGTAGTTGTATCTATGGGGAGCTCACTGCCAAAGCAATGTCTGATTATCTGCCATTGCCCCAAACTTAGTAGCCTACTTCACTTCCCTACAACTCTAAACTTTCTGATACCCATTCTTAACTTTATGTGTTCCCTCACCATATAGAACTTCTCTGGAAGAGGAGATTGGCCTTTTCATGATCTGGTTGACTTCCCACCCTCTGATTCAAGTCCTATTCTCCATCTAATTCCACCTATCCAACTTAACAGAACCCTGTAACTTATGTTTTGAATGCTCCACTAGCATTTAACAGTTTTCTATTCATTTCCCCAGTTGTTGGTAATTCTCTTTCAGAAAGTCTATGATTTGGGGGTGAGGTAGAATAGTTTGTTTTTTCTAAAAACATTCTCAGCTGTTAAGAGTCCTATAATTGAATAGGTCTTGCAATAGAATCAATTCCTAGAAAGGTTTTTATTTTATGACTTGTTTTATTGTTCTTGTTTTGCTGTTCATGTAAAAGACCGAAACCCCAAATTTAGGTTCAATATTGTTCAGTTGTCACAGATTATATTATAATGGCTCTGCATAAAAGACCATATAAAGCAAAGTATATTCTTGTACATTGTCAGTCAGCCACCCTTTTCATGGTTGCCAGAACCGTTTTCATTTTTTTTCCATTAGTATAAAGATTGTCTTTATCACATTATCATATTGAGAGTGATGCAAATTTAACAGTTGAGCAAAATTTAGTCTTTGGCCATAGAATTCCCCCCTCTACCCCACACACCTTTTGGCTTTTTTCAATCATTCTTTTATCAGTTTGATTAAAATAACCTTTAAGAATTGTTGAATGAACCACAATGTGGTGTTTCCAATAAATACTGTTATTAGAACTTGTGTCTGGTTGAGACAAATTTAATGGGCATTGTTTAAACATCCAGCATTTAAGTTGATGACTATTTAGAGAAAGCTTGTTGATCTACAGTGTTTGCATTTTGAGAGAATTATGTTTAAGCACATTAACTGACACAGCTCTGTGTGCATTGATGGTTGGGTGTTGTCAGTGAAGAGTAAAAGCTGTGCTCTGCTAATCTCATATTTACTTGTTGTCATACTTAGCAATTATATACCCTTTTTTCCCTCTTGGTCCTGGTGATATTGTTATTTTATGAATTATTTTTTCTTATTACAAAAGCAATGGCCATTTCTTATGGGGATTTTAGAGAATTCAGAAAATTTCAAAGATAAAAATAACAGATTCTTGCCACTCAGAAAAAATATGACTAACACTAATGTAACTGTAATTTTTAGTACAGTTTTACCTTTACGAATCCCTTGTGTTTGTTTTATTTAAAAATACTATTTATCTTATGATGTAGCTTTTCTATAGAATCAAGGAGACAAGGAGACTACTTGGGTTCAAATCTTGGCTCTGATACTTACCAGGCCTATTAATTTGAGCAAGTTTCTTAAACTTTGTGTTTTAGTTCTGTGACTGTAAATGGGGATAAAATAGATCTATTTTATAGGGCTATTATAAGGATTGCATATACTAATACAAGTAATTAATAATACAAGTAAGGAATTAGAACACTGCCTGACATGTGCTAAACACTCAGTTGTTTGCTTTTGCTGTTACCATATAAGAGGAAAAACAACTACAGTGTTCACTTTATATTCTATTAGGCAAAAAGATATCATTACTCTTTGCCTCCAACACTGGTGTTAGAAAAATGACTGTCCAGTACTTCTTCCTTACTAATCTTGGACAATTAAAAAACTACATCATGAGCTTTCCCTTTTGATAAGAGATGAATAATAAAATGTTAGTAAAAGTTAGGTGGGATTTCTGGGGAAACACTTCTGTCCCTAGCCATCTGCCTCTCTTCTGTTTCCTGGAATGTGGATGTGATGACTAGAGCTCCAGCAGTCCTATTGGATCCTGAGTCAACCTTAAAGATAGATAGTGATGCACAAAGACTGAAGGACTCATGATGACTGTGGAACCCCCATATCAGTTTTGGCCTAACTTCATGACTTCTTTTATGTGAGAGAGAAATAAGCCTGGATTTCTGTTACTAACATGAGACTGTACTTTCTAACTTATCCATTGAATAAATAGTTAGTATAAGAGGTTTTTAGATCTTTCCCATGACCTTTTCCACTTTTTGTCTGACAATAGATGGCATTACTTATAGGGCTCCATAGATTGCCTTTCTATGTTTTCAGAAAGTTTCTATTATTAGGATTATATTCCTTTCATTTTGTTTCAAATTCTAACAGCCCCTAGGTATTATATTACAATTTTTCACAAAAAAATTTTTGTAACTTTTGTACATTTCCAAAGAATATATGTCAGAGTACCATGTATTTTAAAATTTGATAGTGTAATGAGCATCTCATTAAAAAATATATGTATTGTAAAGGACACTTAAAATGAGATCTACTCTCTGTTTATTGTTTCCTTTGCTGTGCAAGAGCTTTTTAGTTCAATGTTGTGTCATTTATTCATTTTTGTCTTTGTTTCCTATTGTTTTTGGTGTCTCATATAAGAAAGGGTTGCCAAGGCCAATATCATGAAACTGATTCTGTATGTTTTCTTCTAGGAGTTTTATAGTTTCACATCTTATACTTAAGTCTTTACTTCATTTTGAGTTGTTTTTTGTTCATGGTGCATGATAAGGGTCAAGTTTCATGTTCTGCATGTGGTATCCAGTTTTCCCAACATCTCTTTTTGAAGGAACTATTCTTTCTCCATTGTGTACTCTTGGGACCCTTCTGATACATAATAGATGCCCAGTAAATAGTTGTAGATACAATGAACAATAAATAAATGAATGAATATACCATGCAATGAAAAATATTAGTGTTTTAAAATATGTCTAATAAAAACCTTGGGATTCTTGAAGTTTTTCTTAACTTGTTAGTTATAATCTCTATAACTATTGAACTATTTGCATGATTTTTTTTAAACTTGTTGAATCTGGCTACCCTCAACATCAATATTAATTGTGTAGGTAATATATAGTAAATAATTTTAGACTCTTGATTTTGGGATTTACATTTTGACCTTCATTTCTTTCAATTAGTGAAACTGGAAGGATGTTTTTCAAATTTTATAAGACTTTTGGAGACTGCCAATGGATCACATATCTGCTTTTTTTCTTTCATGATTTATTTCAGCTTGTTAAAATATTTTGTGTTAATTATTTTGTACTTTCATTTTTATTATGCAAAATTATTCAGAATAAAACATGCATATTCTAAAAAAAAAAGGTAACATGCGGACAGTGTTGCAAAACTCCAGGTGGGAGCTGTGACTGTCATGTAAAAATGACATATGTAAAAGTTATAAAATATACAACTGAAGTGTTTGAAGGAGAAAGGTGTCATTTGGGTGAGATTTATTCTCAAAGTCATCAGAAAAAAATGGGAAGTGATCCCACCTGTTCCTTCTTGAGGTTCTCATTGCATTGCCATGTTTAATGGCAATTTATGTGCTGTATTACAAACAATTTAAATTAAAAAAAAAGACAAGCTCTTACCTTCTGGAAAATAGACCAGTTAGAAAAATGATGCACAGTTGCAGAATTAAATATGTTCATTGAGTTGTTAGAACCACTTAAGTTCACAAATAGCGACACAGGAAGGCACATAAAAGAAGTCATACTTCCTTTGGTTTATTTGAGTAACATATGTAAAAGGATATTTTAAAATATATGCATTTGTTTTGTTTTGAGATAGAATTAATCTTTAGTGAAATGCCCACATTTTACGTGTGCAATATCATGCAAATTGACAAATGCATGTAGCCAGCCATGTAATCTACACCCCTATAAGGAACAGACTTTACCATCATCCTAACAAATTCCCTCCTGTCCTTCCCCAGGTGATAATCCTGTCTTTCACCCAGAGGCAAGCACTTCTCTTAGTTTTAAAACCGTTGATTTAGTTTTGCCTGATATCGACCTTCATGGAAATGAAATTGTGTACTCTTTTGTGTTTAGCTTTCTTTGCCCAGGATAATGTCTTCTAGGCTTATTCATGTTGTGCATATAAACTTTGTTATTGCTGAGTAGTATTCCACTGTACAAATGTACTGAAATTTATCCATTCTTTTTTAATAGAATTTGAGTTTCCAGTTTTTGCCACTTATGAATAAAGCTTCTGTGAGCATTCTTGTGCAAATATATTTTTTATGAAAATATGTTTTTATTTTTTATAAATATCTAGAAGTGGAATGGCTAGGTCAAAGAATAGGAGTATACTCTCTGGAGTATATATTAATATTTAACTTTATAAGAAACTGCCAAACCTTTCCCCAAAGTGGGGATACTATTGGGTTGTCAGAAAAGTCATGACACATTTTTGCAATGAAAAACATAGAAAAATATGTCATGACTTTTCCGGCAACCCAATATTCTATATTTCAAGTTATCCGTGTATTCTTATTGTTTTTTTTTAAAGGTATAGACTTCCAAAATTCATCACAGAAAGCAGAACTTAGATTAGATGCCTAACTCACTCTGTATACATAAGCACTTTTTTTTTTTAAAGATTTTATTGGGGAATTGGGGGATGAGAACAGCGCTGGGGAATCGGGGGAAGGGGAACAGACAAGTTGCTGTTGTTTTGTTCTTCAGTCTAGTTGTGGAGGATGTTGCTTCACTGGCCCAAGTTGGCACCATCATTGCGCTCTTCCTGGGCGAGGCAGATCCGTCACTGGCCTCTGGAGGGCTGCTCGCTGCGGCTACTCACGGTAGCCCATGGAAACCCTCCGCAGCAGGGGTCGCAGCCCATGCCATCGCCGGCGACCCATGGCAGCCCAGCTCCAGGTCGAGGTGCCATTCAGCATCCTAGCTGCAGAGGGCAGTGTCACCGGCTCCCACACGTGGGATCCAAACCGGGGCCCTCTGGCGTCCCAAGCCAGCTCCCAACCAACGTGCCACTCGGCCGGTCCCATAGGCACTTTTAAGTATATGTGCTGCCAAGGTGAGCACCTCCCCTCTGTATTTTTTGAATTCATCAAACCCAATATATATTGTGACACACCATCTTTACTTTAATTTTTCCCATTCATGTTTGATGGATTTCAGTATGTCTAACTTTTTTTTTCATTCAACTCATCAAAACTTTGCTTTTTAAGAGTTACTTAATATTGAAAAGAGCACACAGATTTCTGCAACTCCCTCCCCTTTGAAAACAGGAGTTGTGTTTTGAAAGAATTTTGAAAGGAGTTCCATTGTGGAAGAGGTTAAAATCAGTTCTGAATTTACTATCCAGAAGACCTGGCAAAATTAATCATCCTCATCCTTGCCTGTGCGCTATTGTGGTGAAGTAGAGGCTATAAAGCTGATGGTAATGTTCTCAAAATGCATGTGCTTTCACAAGGCTATTCTCATCTAAAATGTTATTTTTCCTCAGAAACATATTTGTGTTTGAGAAAAAGCAACTACAGGGCAACATTTTGAGGGGAGGTTGAAAACAGGTACCATGGAAAATATTATTATTGATTTTTATAAATGTGTTTGGCAGTGAATGCGTGCCGAGTTGTCCAATGTAAGCATGCAGGGTTTTTTTTTTTTTCCCATTGGTAGTATAGTAGAGTCCTCTTTCAGTAAACATTTGCTTTTGGAAAATATAAAAGGTCAGTTTTGGCCAACTGCATCAGTCCTTACTCTGCCATCTGTAAAAAATTTAGACTTCGCCTTTGTGAATGACCCTTTAAAAATACACAAGACCGAATTCTATCCTCCACTCCCATAAAACTCCCTTTGGACTCCAGTGGGAACATTTTAAAGTTAAGCTCTGAAGAATAAGGACATTTTATAATGCCTTCTTGTGAGAACTTCCTTGGGCAGAAGTCAGCCAACTCATTCCTCCTGAGAGAGTTCTATGATCTTATTGGTTTTAGAGCTTCAAAATAGACCCTGTGCTATAAGGCAGTTATGCTTCTTGTAGATGGGTATGTAACTGCTGTGCGTGTGTGTATATATCCCCACTTCACTGTAAAATTCTAAGGCAGTGAACATCCAAAGTAGATGATGCTTGGTATACTGAGAACCTGCTCTCCTCTGTCTATCATACATTGATCAGTAGGTGTGTTTGTTCTCAATGACCTCCTCCATGTTTCCCTAGTTCTCTATTATTAAAAACAGACCAGTTTTTGTACACTTAGTATATGACAGGCACTGTACTAAAGCTTTACTTTACGTACATTATTTCACTTAATCCTATGAGGTAGGAATTACCATTTCTGATTCACTGAGGAGAAACTTAGGGTGGCTAAAAATGTACTGAGAATCTCACAACAGAGCCAATGTTAGACCATGCTTTCTCTGATTCTAAAGCCATGGATCTCAGCTATTATGCATTTTGCCTTATACTGCACTGCAGCCCTTTACGCACCTGTTTTATAGCAAAGGGAAGTCACTGTTTTGGGAGGGCGTTGTTTATTTACCTGTCTCTCTAATGAGACTGACCACTTGAGATCTTGTCTTCTTCATCTTTGTATGGCTAGAGCAGGATTGATAGGAGTCCAATAAATGAGTCTTAATCTTAAAAATTACCCTTTCTTTGTGACTATAAAAGTTTACCTCCTTGTTACAGAAAAGTAGACAAAAAAATACACACATTGTTCCCCAAATCCCATTATTCAGAAATAACTTTTATTTTTATTTTATCAAGTTTGATAAGTTGGTGCATTCCAAAAAAATTTAAAAACACTTATGGTCTTTTCCTGCTTTTAATAAGTTTATATAATAGTGGCACACCATGAATACCTGATTGCACAATATTAATTAAGCATGATTAATGCATGAGAAAGTCTTAGCCCTCATAAAGCTGGGAGGTGAAAAATAGGGGTAATAGCAAATATTTCAATGATAAAACCATTTTAATATCACAATATAAACTTCCTGAAGTAGCATTTTCTTTGCGAATATACATCTTTGAGTCAGTTCATTCGGACTCAACTGGCCTGAGGTATGTATTTATAATTTCTCTCTCTTATGATCAGAAGTACATTTCAGGGTGAACAAAAAACCTTTTATCTGGAGGCTAGTTAAGTAGGCCTTTATTTAAGTGCTATAGTTAAAACAGTTTATTGGTAAAAGCCTAGCCCCTAGTGGACAGGAGTCTCTGGTACATGCCCACACTGAGTGAGTTAGGGACAGCTTGGAGGGACGCCTGCAAAGCCCCCAGGGCTTCACAAGGAAAGGCTTCAAGACTCTTGATGCTCATAGTTTCTTCTCTCTCTTTTTTTTCATAAAATATGCCACAGTTATATGTCTGGCTTCTAAGAGCTTTATGGTATCTTAATGAATACTATAAGACTTTTCAATTCCACTGTTATGGTTTTTAAATTAAATTTTTTTCAGTTACAGATGACATTCAGTATTATTTTATATTAGTTTCAGGTGAACAACATAGTGGTTAGACAGTTATATACTTTATGAAGTGATCCCCCGATTAGTCTAGTACCCACTTGGCACTATACATAGTTGTTGCAACATTATTGACTGTATTCTCCGTGTGTGACAATTTTCTAACTACCAATTTGTACTTCTGAGTCCCTTCCCCTTTGTCACCCAGTTAGTTTCCCAACCTCCATTCCTCCACTATTATGCTTTTACTAAGCAATGATTTTCTTAGCTGCTTATGGAATGAAAAGAGTGAAATTCCTTCCTCTCCCCTCTGCTTCCTCCCTTTCTGTTTTCGTTTCATTTTACTATAAATATGAAACAATTAGGCAACATTAACACTTTTCTTTCAGGATTGATTTAGGTTGAACTTAGCTTTATCCCCTACACACACACACACACACACACACACACACACACACTTCACGAATTGACTATTTCTTTTAAAGCTAAAAAGAACTTCTCTTTACTTACTTTCTTTTTTGTGTGTAAGTAGGAGATGTAAAAAAATAAAACGGGCCGGCCGAGTGGCGCGATGGTTAAGAACTGGCTTGGGACGCCAGAGGGCCCCGGTTCGGATCCCACATATGAGGGCCAGTGACACTGCCCTCCACAGCTAAGATGCTGAACAACAGCTCAACCTGGAGCTGGGCTGCCGTGAGTTGCCGGCGACGGCGTAGGCTGCAGCCCCTGCTGCAGTGGGTTGCCATGGGCTACCGTGTGTAGCCAGCAGCCGCAGTGAGCGGCCGTCCAGAAGCCGGCGACTGATCTGCCTCACCCGGGAAGAGCGCAATGATGGTGCCAACTTGGGCCAGTGAAGCAACGTCCTCCACAACTAGACTGAAGAACAAAAGGACAGCAACTTGTCTGTTCCCCTTCCCCCAATTCCCCAGCACTGTTCCCATCCCCCCAATTCCCCAATAAAAATCTTTAAAAAAAGTAAATAAAACAATAGAGTGAAAAAATTAAGCATTCAAATAAGGTAGAAATGCCCATGCTTGTGAATGATATAACACCTAATATATAGCATTCAATTAGAAAGTTGTGATTTTCTTCAGTTTGCAAATTCTTTCTCATTCTAAGTATTGTTATTAAACCTTTTTTATGAATCAGAGAAACTATAACTACATTTCTCTAATCACCTGGATGATTCTGGATGTTTGCTAAGTTTTAGAAACTTAACCCAGAAAGACTACATTTGAAATTTAAATATAGCCAATTCTGCTATGTGTTCTGGGGCACTGGAATAAAGCAGTTAGGGGTGTAACACGCAAAACCTTTGCAGTGACAGGTAAGATAGGAACCTAATAAGAATGCCAGCACTGTTTCATACACATTAAATTGTTAGGAAATACATAAATATTACAATAAATACGGTACTTTACCTTGAAGCAAACCTATAGTTTGCCTGTGGGCATCAGAGGGGTCACAGCTTGTGAGTCACTGTGAGGTGGTAGATGGAAGGAAATCAGATGGGAAGTTCTTAACCAAATGTGAATGAGTGTGGCTCCTAACACAGGCTGGTGAAGTGAGGTAGCTGGCAGATGTTTGAGGAGTGTGTGTCTTTTGTGTATCCCTGTGTGGTTCAGATGAATTGGGTGCAGTTTTCTCCATTTATCTAGAGTTGCTCATGAAAGAGATGGTGCATACGCAAACATTAAATTTGCGCTGTCCTGAAATTGTCCCTCCTATATCAAAAGCATCAGAACAATTTCCCGTTTCCACACAGTAGCAGAACTGATTGGACTCTTTGGGAACACCTCACGTAGAAGAAAAATGGCTCATTTGGAGTGAGAGCTATTTCATGTTTGAGAAATGGTATAAAATATTGCACATAAGCTGTTCTAGATTTTATTATCTCCTGTGCGGTGCATATTTTGGCTGCTACTGTCATCAACACAATTAAATTTATTTATTTCATGTTGCTTTAAATCATGCTGTGAGTTTGGTACAATGTAAGTTAAGCAGGTATGCTTCTTAGTTTCTCTTGAGTTCATGCTTCCTAAAACTTTTCAGCAGAAAGCTATAAGGGAAAATGGATTGCAGACATTCTTCAAATGTTAGTTCTTACATATGTGCAAATGGAACACATAACTCAAGTAATAAATAAAGAGAGGAAGAATTTGTTTCCTTTGGTCAGCGATTAGCTTCACCAAATACTAAAATTTCCAAAAACTAAAAAAATGACTTTTTAAGTGTATTTCCAAGTTGGAAAAATAAAAATCCCTCTTATTCAGTGCATGTGGTCAAAATAAAAGTGCCTTAAAGAACACTCAATATTTTTTCTCCAAATTCATACCTTTCTAAGTCTTCTGAATTCAATAAATCAACACCAGTATAGTTTCTCGAGCCAAAACCAAGAGACAGTTTGACCCTATCTTCTCTCATCCCCACCCTCACATCCATCCCTTCTGCCAGCTATGCCTCTAAAATACAGAACCTGCCCATCCCCACTCGTACCATCACCTCTCACCTGACTGGAGTCGCCTTTTAGCAGCGCTGCTTTATTCTCTTTCTCCTCTATAGCCCATTCTCTGCTCAGCTGTCAGGGTGACTGTTTAGAATTACAAATCAGGTCACCCCTTTACTCACTCTTACCTTCCAGTGGCTTCTCATCTCATTTAGAATAAAATCTAAACTTGACCATGGCCCATAAGACTCTTCTAGTCTGGCTCTTCACTGTATCCCTGACATCATCTCTCATTCTTTGGTTCAAGCCACTTCAGCCACGCTGGCCTTTCTGCTCCTTGACACCAGCTCTTCCCTCTGCTAGAATGTGCTCAACCCAGTCTTTGCAGAACAATCTTCGTATTCACATCTCAGCGACCATCTCACTTTCAGAATGTTGGTCCCCCACCATGACCCTGCCCCCTACACCACCCTATGAAACCACTCCGTTTTATTTTCTGCACAGCTCCATTACTCTCTGATATTATTGTGATCGTTTTATTTGTTTATGTGTTTATTTTCTCTCTTCTCTGGAATTAAAGCTTCATGGGAGTTTATGTCTTTTATTCAGTACTATATCCCTCACACGTTTTTCTAGTGCATGGGGCTTGGGCATTCAATATATATTTGTGAAATGAATGAATTCCAGTTGAAAAAACTAGAGGGGAAATATTTTTTTTCCTAGAAAATAGGCAGAATTTTGTGTTTAACAATGCAAACACTTTCAGACTTTAAAAAAAAAATAGTATTGAGCCTATGTGGTCGTTTCAACTCAGGTAATAAGAATTAATGGCGGTAAGCAGTTAGAGAAGATTTATCATCTCCAAGGTACTCTCCCAAGTCCTTTTCATATATTAATTCATTTAATTCTTACAACACTCCTTCTGAGGTAGGTACGTACTATTATCGCAAATTTAGAAGATGAGAAAATTGAGTTCCCTGAGTGTCCTGGTTACTGCAGTTAGTAGGCGGTAGAGCTAGGATTAGCATTTAGGCAGCTCTACTAGAAAGTTTTTTGGCTCAGTCACTGTACTGTCTCCATATGAAGGGCAAATCGCATCACACAATCATGCTTTCTTACTATGTGAGCTACTGCTCAGCACTTAGTACAACCCAGAACCTCTAATGTTTTTGACGGTATAACGGTAAATACAATAACTATTATAGACAAACTATTACACACAAGTCTAATACCAGTTTAAAGGACCTCCCCCCGCCCTCCAATGCACATGATGGACTCTTGAAAGAACCTTAAAATGTGAAGCAATATCTTGATCAGCAACATAAGGATTTTGGGGGAATAGCCACTCAAGCTTACTCTGGATCAGACATTGATTCTCTTTCCTTCCTGGCTTACAGCTTGTAGGAAAGACATTTGGAAGGTGGCTTGAAATTTATTCTAGAGCTAAATGAAGCCTAAGGGTGCAGGAAAAGGGACTGTGACTTTCAGAAACTATAGTAGAGGGAGAGTACTGGGTAGAAACACATCTGCGAATAATGATGGGCTGCCAAAATCTGGGAGGGAAGCAGTAACACCAACGCGTAGTTTACATCTATTGGAATGCTGGCTGGAACCTACTGAGTCTAGTAAGTCAAAGCGTGGTGCCAAGAATCAGGAGATAAAGTTCTTGTCTTTCTCCTGCAGTTTACTATAAGCCAACTGTATGTCGGAATCTTAGTTACTATCTATATGTAAATGGTGATACAGTATTACACTGAACAGCTTACTTGTGTGAATTCCTCTTAAGGAGTATTCCAACTTTCATGGACTTGATGATAATATTTTGTAGTTCAGAATAAGAGGGATGGAACAATGGCTGAGACTAGGGACAGAATTACCAAAGGGTGTACACCAACACTTTAAATTAGGAAAGCCTTGAGATGGAAAATTAGTCCTTACTGTCAAACATTTATATAGAAAAGCAGTAGGAGAAACCTGCTAACAACTTCCGGGGCTGCAGCATCATGGTCCCACAGACCAGATGTTTTGTATTGTTCTTTTAATTTAAAAATTTTGAAATTTCAAAGAGCCAATAAAATGTGGTTTAATGTGTCTTTCTTACTTTAGTTTGAGTATTAGACCCAAGGGATTAAATTCAGCATAAGGAAATTAAATATTGAAAAATTTGCCATTACTCTGTACCAGATTTCTATTAACAAGTAAATAAGAGACATACTCCATTGAATGGGGATGACGAGCTGAACTGCTCTGCATACAACGGAAGTAACTACATAAAATTTTCCCTGATGGGTTGGGGAGGTAGGATTTTCTGAGTCCTAAAATGTGGAGCAAGAGAAGATACCCATAGAGGTGGCAGCCTGGCAGGAAATCAAGATCTGAGGGGGGAAAAAAGAATAAGGTGGTCAGCAAGAAGAAATTAACTTTGGCAGGTGGCCAAGGAACTTCTAAGACTAGTAATTCTTAATTCAGTTTCGAATTATTCCCTGATCTGCCCTTTTCTGTGACCCTTTCCTATTTCACATAAAACTTTATTAAAGGTTACAAATTACATTCTATTTTGAGAAGAACCCGCGTGGTATGGAAAGAAGATACCAACTGCAGAAAGTGAGAAGGTAAAGGATGAAAATTGCCCAAGAGAGATGATAAGGTAATTTCATTTCCCCATGAGAAAATGTAGGATATTTTGGGAGAGTTCTGGACTTCCCCAAGGACATGGGATGTGATCTTCATCTGTTTAATTTAATTATGATAGCCATGAGTTCACCAATAGCTAGAACACTTGAGAGTATCCAGGGAGCAGACACTTTGGATTATATATGTAAATATTATGGAATTTTGGGACGATTTCAAGCAAAAGCATTACATAGACACTAAATAGAAGAGAGTAGGGGCGATATAAGATATGAGAGGATTTATCTTCTCTAAATCCAAATCCATTCACCCCACTCCTGGAAAGAGTCACTCGGGGATCTACTTCTCCTTTATTTGGTCCATATGGTTTGGTAGACCATCCCTAATTTCTCCAAGGATGGAGTGTGTGATTTAGACCTAAACCAATCAACAATTTCTGTACTCTGACTATAGTAATTGATTTGAATTATGGGCACTGATCAAAACTAGCACCAATGAGATGCAAGAAGTTTGCTGAGACTTGTAGGAAACCTACATTTGGACTTTTCTCCTAGGCCTTGCATTGGCTTTATATCCAGGATAAGAACCTGCTGCATCATTTTGCTACATGTGGATCCTTAGGAAGCCTCTGGAATAGCAGCTGCAACCAGGAAGAGTGATAGCAATGCAACAACTGATGGGAACAGAGGAAGAGGAGAACTTGAGTGAGGGAAGGGAGAACAGAGTGGAGAAACTCAGAGAATTGATCTGCCAGGTGCTGTGCTTAGATTATGTGTACTATTTCTTTTAGTCCTCAAAGCAATTATTACTTCATTTTGGCAGATAAGGTACTTAAGTCTTAGAGAGGCTGAGTAAATAGTCCAAGTGAGAAACAAGACTTGAATGCTGTAATATTTGATCCTGTTCCAGGCTCTGATCTTAACTGCCTCTGAAATTCTAGAGATAAGAAAAGGAGGAATTTGTGGGATGATGGGTTACAGCGATTTTACTTATGGGCTCAGAGGAAAGACAATTCTATTCCTTGATTCCATGGGATTCTCTATACTGCTTCTACCCCTCTATTTTTCTTTTCCTCTGGTGTAGCATAGGAAACAGGAGTTACATTTACTTAGCACTTTAATTGTTGATATGGAAGCCTTTATTTCTCTTTATAAACTGGGAAATGTATTTACTCAGTGGTAAAAAGGGTTTTAAAATTTTAAGACATAAAATTCAGCTACTGTTCTTTATTCTCGTTGGCTCTTAATCCTTTTGATTGTAATTTACTCTCATCTCCAATAGAGGAGTAAATAAAGTATCTGAGTTACTGAAAATGCTGAATTATCAGTGTATGAGTTAATGAGGTTTATCTGTGGTGGAAGGGCCATTTTAATCTGGAGAAATGGTGAGGGCATTCATATCATGGGGATGTGCATTCTTGTCCCAGAAAATTTAAGTGTTTTTTTTTTCTAACTAGGCAAAGTGAGCTTTTGCATGTAGTGAAGACAGTGGAGACAATGGAGGCTGGAGCCCACTGATTAACACTCTGAGGGCTGCAAACTTTTATTTCTGTGTTTAAAAAGTAACCATAAAAAGGTGGTTTCTAAAAATAGATGTGATTACAATGCCTGTGTTAACTACTGATTTCTAGTTATAGAAAAGAAAGAGAAGATGCCATCTTCAGCATATGGAACTAATGTAAGGAAAGCCTTTTATTGTCTAAATGGCAATTATGCACTTGAGAGCTCATCTATTTCCCCTCCCCCTAATACAACCAACAACAGAGATTTAAAGGGGGAATTTATTTAAGACATTTCTTCTATCGCTCCACTTTCTGGGTGGTTTTTGGATTACTTTAATACAGAAACCATCTTAATGCTCATTATCAATTTTGAATGACCATTAGCTGGATTGAATGACATGTTAATGATTAATATTGAAAGCAATGGTTAAAATTCAGTTGTTTCTGGAAGAGAAAGAGTACTTCCCTGAAAGCAGCCTTTACTGAGGGGGCAAGAAAAAAAAACAAAGTCAATGTACTTCTCTTGGGAAAACTGATTAAAAAATAAAGAATATCTTCAAACATATTTTATTTTAAATCCATGAGGAGAGCTTAAAAAAGAATCACTTGAGTCCCAAGTGAGATTGTTGGGTCAAAATATTGTAATTATAAATTATAAATGGTTTGGGCAGAACACACATTCTTCACAAGGGCACATGGAACATTCTCTAGGATAGATCACATGCTAGACCACGAAACAAGTCTTAATAAATTAAAGATTTAAATCACATTGAGCATCTTTTCTGGTCACAGTGGTAGAAATGAGAAATTAATTACAGGAAGAAAAATGGAAAAATTAAAATATTTGGAGATCAAACAGTATTCTACTAAACAACCAATAGGTCAAAGTAGAAATGAAAAAAAAATGCCTTGAGACAAGTGAAAATGGAAAGACAACAAGCCAAAACTTCTGAGATGCAGCAAAAGCAGTTCTAAAAGGGAAAGTCATAGCAATAAATGCCTACCTCAAAAAACAAGAAAGATCTCAAATAAATAACCTAACTTTACATCTTAAAGAACTAGAAAAAGAAGAACAAAAAAAGCACAAAGTCAGTAGTAGGATGCAAATGACAAAAATAAATGAAATAGAGACTAAAAAGACAATAGTTATTATAATATCAATGAAACTAAGTTGTTTATTTTAAAAAGATAAACAAAGTTGACAAACTTTAGCTAGACTCACAAAGGAAAAAAGATAGAGAACTCAAATAAATAAAAATCAGAAATGGAAGCTTAGACATGATAACTGATACCACAGAAATACAAAAGTTCATAAGAAACTACTATGGGCAATTATATGCCAACAAATCAGAAAATGTAGAAGAAGTGGATAAATTCCTAGAAATACAACCTGCCAATGCTGAATAATGAAGAAACAGAAAATCTGAACAGATTAGTAGCATTACTAGCAAGGATATTGAATCAGTAATAAAAAATCTCCCAACAAAGTTCAGGACCAGATGGCATCACAGGTGAATTCTACTAAACATTTAAAGAAATATTAATACCAGCACTTCTAAAACTCTTCCAAAAAATAGAAGAGGAGAGAACACTTCCAACCTCATTTTATGAGACCAGCATTATCCTGATAATAAAGCCAGACAAGGACACCACAAGAAAAGAAAATTATAGGCCATTATTCCCAATGAACATAGACACAAAAATCCTCAATAAAATACCAGCAAACCAAATTTCAACAATTCATCAAAAGTATCATACATCATTGTCAAGTGGGATTTATTCCAGGGATGCAAGGATGTTTCTATATATGCAAATCAATCAATGTGACACACATTAAGAAAATGAAGAATAAAAATTATATGATCATCTCAACAGATACAGAAAAAGCATTTGACAAAATTCAGTATCCATTTATGATAAAAACTCTCAAGAAAGTGGTTTCAGAGGGAACATACCTCAATATAATAAAGGCCATATGACACGCCCACAGCTAATATCATACACAATGGTGAAATACTGAACATTTTTCTCTAAGATCAGGTACGAGAGAAGGATGCTCACTCTTGCCAGTCTTGTTCAATATATTACTGGAAGTTCGAGCCAGAGCAATTAGGCAAGGAAATAAATAAAAGGCATCCAAATCAGAAAGGAAGATGTAAAATTGTCCCTGTTTGCAAATGACATGATATGTAGAAAATCCTAAAGACTCCACCAAAAAAACTGTTAGAACTAATACAAAAAAAATTCAATAAATTTGCAGGATATAAAATCAATGTACAAAAACAGTTGCATTTGTATACACCAACAACAATCATAAAGAGAAATTAAGAAAATAATCCCATTTACAATAGCATTAAAAGAATAATTCATTCTGTATAAATTTAGTAAAGTTAGTAATATATTTAACTAAGCAAGTGAAAGATCTGTACACTGAAAACTGTAAGACACTGATGAAATAAATTGAAGAAGATGCAAATAAATGGACAGCTATTCTATGCTGATGAATTGCAAGAATTAATAATGTTAAAATGTTCATGCTACGCAAAGCTATCTACAGAATCTGAGCAGCCTCTATCAAAATTCTGATGGCATTTTTAACAAAAATAGAAAAAACCATCCTTAAATTTGTATGGAGCCCTAAAAGACCCCAAATAGCCAAAGCAGTCTTAAAGAAGAACAAAGCTGGGAGAGCTATGTTTCCTGATTTAAAATATATTACAAAGCAATAATCAGAACAGTATGCTATTGCCATTAATACAGACATAGAACAATGAAACAGAATAGAGACCCCAAAAATAAACCCATGCATATATGGTAAATTAATTTATGACAAATGAACCAAGAATATACAATAGGAAATGGATAGTCTCTTTAATAGATGATGTTTGGAAAACTGGGTAGCCACATGCAAGAGAAAAACTAGACCCCCTAGCTTACACCATATACAAAAGTCAACTCAAAATGGATTAAAGACTAACATAAGACCTAAAAACATACAATTCTCAAAAGAAAACATAGGGAATAAGGTCCTTAACATTTGTCTTGGCAATGATTTTTTGTATTTGACACCAAAAACACAAGCAACAAACCAAATCTAAACAAGTGGGACTGCATCAAACTAAAATACTTCTGCACAGCAAAGGAAACCATCGACAAAATGAAAAGGCAATCTATGGAATGAGAGAAGATATATGAAAATCATATCAGATAAAGGGTTAACCAAAATATATAAAGAATTTATACAACTCGATACCAAAAAAACAAAAAAGAACACCCAACAATCTGATTAAAAAATGGGCAGAGGAACTAAATGGACATTTTTTTCAAAGAAGACATAAAGATAGCCAACAGATACATGGAAAGGTGCTCAACATCACTAATTATCAGGGAAATGCAAATCAAAACCATAATGAGATATCACCTTATACCTATTAGAATGGGTATGATAAAAAAGAAAAGAGATGTTGTAGATGCCTGACCACGGCAGTGTACACCTGAAGCTGAAGCTGAATAATATTGAATGTCAACTATAATTTAATATATAGTCACAGGATGTGGAGTACAGCATAGGGAATAGAGTCAATGGAATTATAACAGCTATATCCCATGTCAGAGGGGCAGTAGTAGGTTGGGGGAGAGGGGTTATCACTTTGTGAGTGGTGTAAATGTCTAACTATTACATTGTTTTGTGCACTTGAAACTAATAAAAAAAAGAAGAGATTGGAAATATTGACAAGGGTGTGGATTAAAGGAAATCCTTGTGTACTGTTGATGAGAAAGTTAACTGGAACAACCATTATGGGAAACACTATAGAGGTTTCATGAAAATTAAAAATAGAACTAGCATATGACCCAGCAACTCCACTTCTGGGTATACATCCAAAGGAAATGAAAACAGGATCTCGAAGAGAAATCTTCACCCTTCACTCGTATGTTCATTGCAGCATTATTTACAATAGCTAAGATGTGGAAACAACCTAAGTATTGGTCTAATGGATTTAGTATTTGTTTGTGTGTGTGTGTGTGTGTGTGTGTGTGTGTGTGTGTATCAGATAGACAGATATATAGTAATATTCAGCTATGAGAAAGAAGGACATCCTGCTGTTTGTGACAACATGAATAGGCCTTGAAGGCATTATGGTAATTGAAATAAGTCAAACAAAGAAAGAGAAATACTGTATGATGTCACTTATATGTGGAATCTAAAAAAGCTCAACTTGTGGAATCAGAGACTAGAATGGTTAGCAGGGGCTAAGGGGATAAGAGAAAAGGAAAATGGGGAGAGGTTGGTCAAAGAGCACAAACTTCCAGATATAACATAAATAAGTTCTGGGGATCTAATGTCCAGCATAGTGTTTATAGTTAATAATACTGTATTATATACTTGAAAGTTTCTAAGAGAGTAGATCGTAAATGTTCTCACTACAAAAAACAAAATGGTAGTTCTGGGATGTGATGTGATGTAGGTGTTAGCTAACACTCTGGTGGGACTCATTTTGTGTTATTTAAGTGTATTAAATCAAAACATTGTACACCTTTAACTTACATAATGTTATATGTCAATTACATCTCAATAAGGCTGAAAACAAATTAAAACGATGGCAAAAAAGAGAGACAACCAGTGTCCTGAAGTTTGCTGGGGAAATTTGTACCACTCATCAAAAGCTCTTTCTCAATCACAGGATTCATTTAAAATGTACTTTTTTTTCTTTAAAAAAAATTATGCAATACCTGAATACATTGTTGTTAAACATTTAAATATATAAAGAGTCCCCCTTCAATCATTATCTTTTTCCAATCTAACTCCCTTCCCCAGAGGTAACCGTTCTTAACAGTTTGTTGTGTATCCTTCTTAACCCTTTTCTAAGCATTAATGTATATATATATATATATATATATATATATATATATATATATATATNTGTGTGTGTGTGTGTGTTTTATGTAATATATGGGCATCATATAGTTTTTTAAAAAATATGCTCATGTATATATTTTTCTGAAAATTTATAACATGTTCTTTTAAAGATATTTCTATATAATTATTTATAGATTATCTCATTTTTTACTTTTGTAGAGGATTTCAGAGTACTGGTGTTTTATAGTCATTTAACTAGTTCTTTCTGATAATAGGCTGTTTCTAACTATAATGTTGCAGTGAACAGTCTTGTGCATACTTGAGGTGAATTTAGTAGTATTTCTTTAAAATGGATAACTAGAAATGAAATTATTATTATTATTATTATTATTATTTTTAGTTGAGCCATCCTGCTACCTGTTGGCAGCTCAGCGGCTGCTCAGCTTTGGCTGGACTCGAACCGCTGTTGCTCAGAGCTCAAACTCTTGAGCGAGCTCTTAACCAACTGAGTCACTAGGCCGGCCCAGAAATGAAATTCTTAAACAGGATATGTATGTATACTCTTTATATATATTATAATGGAAACATTAAAATGACACTCTAGAAGTCAGTATCAAATTACATTCCCACCAAAAGTGTTTGTTTTTTATTGATGTTTCACATTTTTTTAAAAAAAACTTTTTATTGTTAGTTTCAGGTGTACAGAACAATGCAATAGTTATCCTTTTCACCCTTTTGCATGGAAACAACCTCCCTCCCCCATCTCCCCATCTACTGCCCTCCCACCTCCGATATCATGCTTATCTATTACAATTCCATTGATTCCATTCCCACTCTCTACTCCATGTCCCGTGACTATATGTATATATAATTATAGTTGACATATAGTATTATTCAACATCAGCTTCAGATATACAGTGTGGTGGTCAGGCCTCTACCCCATCTATGAAGTGGTCTCCCTAGCAAGACATGAGTCCATCTGGCCCCCCAAAAATATTTACAACATTATTAATTATATTCCCCAGACTGACTTTTCTATCCCTGAGGCCATATTGTAGTTACCAATTTATGTTGTCTCATCGCTTCCCCTTCTCCTTCATCCCCACCCCCTCCCAACTAGCTGCGAACAGGTGGCAGGATGGCTCAGCTAAAAAAAATATAAATAAAAGTAAATCCCACCAAAAGTATTACTATGCGTGTTCTCCATACCCTCAATGACAACGAATCTTATCATTCTCTAACTTGTCTCCATTCAATGGGGGTAAAAAAAAAAGATCAGTTTTAATTTGCATTTCCCTGATTACCTGATGTTATACCAGTGAGGTTTAATATCCTTTTATATGCAGTATTTGTAATTCCTCTTCTCTGAATTGCCTGTTCACTTTCTTTACTTATTTTTCTCTCCCAAATTGTCTTTTCTTCATGATTATTAGGAACTTTTTGTATGTTTTGTATTTTAAGCCTTTATGTCATTGGAAGTGCAAAGAGATATTAACATGTATTTAATCAAATTTAGCGTTATTTTCCTTAATGGTTTTGCAGTTTGTTTATTCCTTAAGAAGGATTTTTCTCCTGAATGTTGTCTGAGTAACAGTTGAGAGGTTGGACTTTGGTGTCATGATATCTGGGGTCAAATTCTAGGTATATCATTTTCAAGCTCTGTGACCTTGAGCAAGACAACCTCTATGTGCCTCAGTTGGCTCATCTTAAAATGCAGATCAGAATAGTCCTATCTCATAGGATTGTTGTATGGAATAACTGAAGTCCTCCAAGAAAAGTGCCTATCACGGGGCCTAGAACTCAATAATTGATATTTTTACTATAATCCAGTACTTTATAGTTCTAAAAAATACTGGTTTCCTTAAATCATCCTGAATTTACATTTGCATATGAGTTAGAAATCTAATTTTACTTTCATTCAAAAGACACACAATAGTCAAAATATATTAACCATATGGTTTGTCTTTTCCTGCTAATTTGAGATGTCATCTCTACTACATATTTAATTCTCATGTCAACATGAGTTTATTTCTGGACTCCATTTGGTTTTGTTTATCTGTTGCTCTATTTCGGGATCTGTGTTGTACTGCTTTAATAATTATTAGGGCACATATCACTCATTGTTCTTTTTCAAAAATCACTTGGCTATTACTGTCCATTTTTTTCTTTCAGATAATTTTATACTTAGCCTTTTTTTTTCCCCTGGTGGTGGTGGTGGTTACTGGTTTTGGTTTTTTCCAAGGATTATGCTGAGTTTATAAATTAATTTTGAATTAGTTGATAGTGTTGCCTAGGAATATGATATATTCATTTGTAAGAACTCCTTATGTATTCTGCATGTGAGCCCCTTTGTATTATTTATTGTGGTAGAAGGAATAATGTCCTCCTTCCCCAAACATGTCCACATTCCAATCCCTGGAAGCTGTGAATATATTAACTTATATGACATAAAGAACTTTGCAGATATGATTAAATTAAGGATTTTGAGATTGGGAGATAATGCTGGATTTTGAGGGTAGGTCCAATGTAAACACAGAGTCTGTTTTCTTTTTTGTTATTTTTAATTACTGTTGGCATCCAATATTATATTAGTTTCAGGTGTATAGCATAGTGGTTAGACATGTATATAACTTATTAGGTGATTCTCCCCCAATAAGTCTAGTACCCACCTGACACTATACATAGTTATTACAATATTATTGACTGTATCCTCTGTGCTGTGCTTTACATCCCTGTGACTATTTTGTAACTGCCAATTTAACAATGATTAGCCACTGCTCATGAAATGATGCAGATACTAACTAGAGTCAGAGTCTCCCTCCAGGCAAAGTGGACACATACCACTTAAAATTATGTTCATCTTAAAGCCAGTCCTTCTCCATTGTCCTGTAGAGCTTCTCCAAATAGGGCTTAATGCTACATCAGCCTGCTTCTGACAGAAAATCCAGCAAACCACATTTGGATGATTTTTTTCTTAGTGGACTGGTCCAAATGAATGTCTCTTCCATCCACAGGTGTGGTTTGAGGGAAGATGGCAATGCAGAAGACAGAGACATATTGGGAGTATGAGCTACTTGCTTATGAAACTTATGTGTGCCTTCAGCATCTCCTTGGAATGGGTCACACTTCAACTTAATGATACAATACTCTTAGGCATGCCTGACGCTATAACCAGGTGAATCAGATAAATCAGTTTCATTATGGGAAGTATAATTGCATGGCCATCCAATATCCAATGGTCAGTATTCATTGTCTACCAGGATCCACTTATAAACCAAGTGCTATTTTTCAAAAGGAAATACTTGTATTATTAAAAAAAAATAAAGGGCATTGTTTTACTCTTAAAAAGGGATTGGCAAACTTTTTTGTAGAGAGAAAAATTGTAAATATTTTAGGCTTTGTGGGCCATGTGCTGTCTGTCAAAGCTACTCAACTGTACTGCTGTAGCACAAAAGGAGCCATGTATAGTATTTAAAGAATGAGTGTAACTACCAATTTGTACTTCCTAGAAATACAGTATGGGGAATATAATCAATAATGTTGTAAAGGCTATGTATGGTGTCAGATGGGTACTAGACTTATCAGGGGGATCACTTAATAAATTATGCAAATACCTAACCACTATGCTGTACACCGGAAACTAATATAAAATAATATTGAATGTCAACTATAATTAGAAAAAAATATATATATTATATACATATGTTGTGTATATATATAGTATATATATATATATATATATATATATATATATATATATAGCCATGGGATATAAAGTACAGCATAGGGAATATAGTCAATGGTATTATAACAGCTACATACAATGGCAAATGGGTATAGACTTGTGAGGGTTATTACTTTGTGAGAGTTGTAAATGTCTAATAATTATGTTGTTTTGTTCACCTGAAACTAAAAAAAAATAAAAATAAAAATAAAAGAATTGAGTATAGACGTGTTCCCATAAAGTTTTATTTAGAAAAACAGGCAGCAGGGCGGATTTTGGGCCCATAGATTGTAGTTTGTGGACCCCTGCCTTAGAAACTTGAGGTCTCCTGCTGTGATTTTTCTAGCAGGGTTTACTACAGCATGCATACAGCATCCTCATTGCCCAGCAACACTTCAAGTAATATTGTAGGTTCTGGTGGATCAAATGGCAGTGCTGCTTTTACTACAGACTGAACCAGTCAGATTACTTTCTCTTGTTTTGGGCCTCACTCAAGTTGATAGCTATTGAAATCACCTGTGAAAAGCATCAGAGCAGCACATCGAAATATGACATTTTGGGGCCTCCAAAATCCAAAGAATTCTGCTTATTTGGATTAGGAGAGGGGCTATTTGCCATATGAAAAGGCATCACATCTGGGATAATTGATGGAATCATATCTGGAACAGCTTATTTGAATCCTAATCTGATTATATTTTATATAATGGGCTACTACTCCCCAGATCCTACGTTTTCTATACTTGTCAACTGGAGGATTAAATGGGGATGTGATGCAAATGACCTACCTTGTATCATTTGTCTTTGATGAAGGCACTATTCTGTGTGATTCTCTTAGGAATGCAGTATTATTGGTGATTTACCATTTTGATAGACAAAAGTAGCTCCAGAGGCTTCTACTAAACTCCTAATGTCATATCTTTCTGCCATGAGTCATTACTTTATCTATGGGTCAAGGATACACTAAGGGGGTTCTTCTAGTTATTGGTAGATACATGTTCCAATGGGACACTTAGGATCTGAGGAAATAACCATATATGGGTTTGTGATCCTACCATGTCCATTCTAATGGGACCATTTCATAACTGACCCCTTGAATTTCCCTCTGATCCATGGAAGTTTTTGTGTTTTATATCTCCAGGAATAATTATTGGCTCATAGCTAGTGCTTAACAGTCCCTAAATATTGAGGGATTTACCTTTTACAAGTATAGTTGTCCTTGTAAATGTCTACAGGTCTTCTTGGAAAAAGGAAGGAGCTACTCACTGAAGAGTTTGTGGTCTGCTTTATTTAAGTCACTGGTTTTATGAACTCACTCAAGTATGGGAATTGGGATAGAGATTATGTATGACTTTGTATTGTGGTAGCTCAAGTCACATGTCTGTCCTCCAGAGCTAAAGTTTATTTAGTTGTACACGTCAAGTGAGTCATTAGTAAGTTGCTCATCTATTTTAGATCTTGTCATTCCCAAACAATTACTTATATATAGGCTTAGACTCTGAAGTGACAGACTATTTTGATTAGCACATTCTCATTGTCCACTATATGATAGATAGCAATCATTTTTATTTTGCTTCGGGCAGTCCAGCACCACTAATTGATCTCTGCCAAACTGGAATTCTAGTATACCACTGAAATCATGGAGCCCATTCCTGCTGCGTCTTCTTTTAGTGGTATCCAGAGCATACTCATTAGAGTGTAGTTAAGGCACTCCCTTAATTAATGCCTTTCTTAAACCCTTGATGGGCCCTTGGGGAACTTGGTGAAGGGATGCATAAGAGGACTATACATGATAAATAAACTCAAATTCCTATTATCAACGTGTTTGAATTGCTTTCTATATATTGTATGGAAAAAATTTCTGCCATTTCAACTTCATTTAGTGTGGCCCACCATTTCGTCCACATTTCAATCAACCAACCAAGCAAACAATTGCAACCATTCCCAGCTTCTTTTGCTAGTACACTGAAATCAGAACATTTTATGTTGATCCTTTATACATTTATCTCTGCCTATATTTATTTGTAAATATAAATCTATATTGACATATATTGATGATTTTAGTACAGTCTAAAATTATATTTTTCTTTAGTCCCCATAAATTTCATTATTTTATTGATATAAGTTAGCAACATCTTGCAATTATTATGGTGTGCAAGCCTTTTTTCTTCCAGGTCTGACTGTATTTGGGCACTGGATATCCTGGGATCTGACTCGAGTTAAAAATTTGGAGATATTAAGGAATAACGGAAGTAGATATCACAGAATTGGCATCCCCTTGCAAAACAACTCATGCAGAAAAAATTAATATAAGGCATGTACTTTTACTCTGATTCTACTGAACCCTCCAATATATTCACATTTACATTTTTAGCATTGAATTTTTTCTTGATCGATGTCTTTACTCTCATATAAGAGATTGATTAAGGCTTTGAATTGAAATGAACTTTTAATTCAGCAATGTATTTGACACAGTTTTATGTTTGATTTTCATCCATTTAAACTTTAGCTATAGAAGATAAGCAATTTTCTTAACACATAGAAAGTCCCTAATTTCAGCCTGTGCCATAAGCTGATAATTTAAAATTTCAAGATTATTGTCCTCATATTATATGTTATGCTATCCAGTACTGTTAGCAACCACTGTACTTCAGTCATTGAATTCTATAAGCTATATATGCTATTCTATGGTAGTGGTCCTTATTCTTATCAAAGGTTTGCACAGATGTTAATCTAATAAAAATTTTACTACTTCATGCCATCTCTTAATACTAGCTATTTTTCACTGTCTTCTATCCTAATTTACCTAGAAAACCAGTCCTAGATTTCCATCTACCAAACACATATTGTCCTCTTCACTACAAATAATATGAATGTTTGTAATTGCAGCTATATCTGCAAACAATTTCTGTATTAATATATTTAGGTATAAGACCGAAATTAACTGGTTGATATATGTTAAAATGGAATTTATTTAAAAGGTGTTGGATGGCTCATATAAGCACTGGGAGAGCAGGACAAGTAGCTTCAGAGATATCATATTCAGGAAAAACAAAATCAGTCCACGGAACTTGTCCACTTAGAACGCTTCTGCCCCAGGATGCTAGATACTCCTATTCTTACCACTGTCATGCTACCTGGGAATTTAGTCATGTTGCAACCACTACTTCTGCCAGGGAGTACTTTCATTTATCATGTTTTAGCATTATGTCCAGGATGGGAGAGTCTGATTACTATTGCGTGAATTGTGTGTCTATCTCATAGTTACACTGTATGAACTATATAATTTAAAAGGTAAGAGGTGGTCTTTTTATTATATTTTCACATGTTTATGTACTTTAGGTCCTATAATTAAAGCTGAGTGATTTTTAAATCTTGATATTTGTTAATACTGAGTTGATTAAAGTTGTAGGTTTTTTTTAAGATTTTATTGGGAAATTGGCGAAGGGAACAGTGATGGGGAATTGGGGAAGGGGAACATTGTGTTTTTCTAGGACCCATCAGCTCCAACTCAAGTTGTTGTCCTTCAATCTTAGGTGTGGAGGATGCAAGCTTAGTTCCAAGTCCAGTCACTGTTTTCAGTCTATTGCAGGGAGGCGCAGCCGACCATCCCATGCGGGCGTTGAACCGGCAACCTTGTTGTTAAGAGCACGTGCTCTCACCAGCTGAGCCATCCAGCCACCCGTTGGCAGCTCAGCGGCAGCTCAGCTCAGGTGTAGCTCACTAGCCCATGTGGGAATCAAACCAGTGACCCTGTTGCTCAGAGCTCATGCTCTTAACCAACTGCACCATCCGGCCAGCCCAGTAGATTTTTAAAATTTTTTTTATCAGCCTGGTAGATTTTTTAAAAAACATTTTTATCTCTTTAGTGTTAGAAGGATTTGGCTACTGAATTAGGATATATTTTGCTTAGCATAATAATCTCTATCCTTGTTCTCACAAATGGCAGTGTTTCATCTTTTCTTATGGCAGAGTAGTATTCCATTGTGTATACATAACCACATCTTCTTTATCCATCATCTATTGAAGGACACTTTGGTTGTTTCCATGTCTTGGCCACTGTAAATAAAGCTGCAATGAACATCAGACTAAATATAATATATCTTTATGGATAAATGCTTTCAGATATTTTGAGTATATACCCAAGAGAGGGATTGCTGGGTCATATGGTAATTCTATTCTTAATTTTTTGAGGAACCTCCACACTGCCTTCAATAGCAGCTGACTTAACTCATATGTGGGATATAAAATTGAAAGCAACAAAGGAACAAGACAAACAAATAAAGAAACAAAAACTCATAAACACAGACAACAGTTTAGTGGTAACCAGAGAGTAAGGGGGTCGGGGGATGGTAGAAGAAGGTAAAGGGGGTCAAATATATGGTCATCGAAGGAGAATTGACTCTGGATGGTGAGCACACAATATGATATATAGATGATGTATTATAGAACTTATATAATTTTACTAACCATTGTCACCCCAATAAATTTAATTTAAAAAAGCAATTAGGATATATTAAAAATTATTCATTTCTAGGAATAAATAGGAATGCCCATTGTTTCTATTTGTCTCTCTCTCTCTCTTTTCTTTGTGATGTCATATCACATACTCAACTTCTGGCTCTTACCCTCTTCTGGAAGGCAGGGAAAAGCTCCCCATAAAATAAAGAGCTTGAACAGTTTCCTGAATTTACCCTAAATACAAGGGCTGTTTTTCTTATTTTTTTTTTTTAGAGGAAGTATGATTCCCCTTCTCCCTGCTACCCAGTATATCCCCATTTTTTTTAAAGATTTTATTGGGGAATTGGGGGAGAGGAACAGCATTGGAGAATCAGGGAAGGGGAACAGACAAGATGCTGTCCTTTTGTTCTTCAGTCTAATTGTGGAGGACGTCGCTTCACTGGCCCATGTTGGTATCATCATCGTTGTGCTCTTCCCAGATGAGGCAGATCGGTCACCGGCCTCTGGACAGCCACTCACGGTGGCTCTTGGCAGCTCACACCAGCTGCTGGCCACTCACGCTGACTGCCAGCCAGCCACTCATGGTAGCACATGGCAGCCCACTGCATCAGGGGCTGCAGCCTATGCCGGGACTCATGGCAGCCCAGCTCCAGGTCGAGCTGTTGTTCACCATCTTAGCTGTAGAGGGCGCAGTGTCACTGGCCCTCATGTGGGATCCGAACCGGGGCCCTGCTGCTCAGAGCTGGCATCCCAAGCCAGCTCTTTACCGACGCACCACTCGGCCAGCCCAATATATCCCCATTTTAATTTTTAGCATTGTACTTTCTGCTGATGACAACTATACCTGGAGTGGATAAAGGTTAATACAGTTGGGTACTGATGAATTCCTGCTATTTACACATTCACTATAGACTAAGAGATAACAAGTACTGTTTACTTCTCAATGTAGAGAGGATTTAAGTAAGCAGCCTTGGATAGAGAACATAAATATAATGCATTTTTGCTAAATAGAATGTCTCTGTAATATTTAGCAACAAATAGAGCCTTCATATTTCTTTATAGACTTCACTTATTGGAAAAGGTGAAGTAGTGCTAAAGAATACTGGAATTTATTGCTGGAAGAGTACCTTTTAAAATAAAATCAATATGATGACAACCCATAATATATAAAGCTTTTTTGACTGTCAATTTAATTAAGTGCATGAAACCCCCTTTGTTTATTCAATATTGTTTACAATGTTATGTATGTCAATGAGGAACTTTAAAATTCTAGATCCCACGTTGCATCATGCATGCTCTTGTGTGAATTTAATGTACTAAATTAATACATAAGGTGGCAATTTAAAAATGTATAACAGTGAGGCTAGGGACTTATTTTCCTGGAGTTATTGAAAAACTCTTAAGCACTCAGCACTGTGTGATTCTTAAAATGGGTGCTCTGTGACTACACTCTGGGGTGGAGTGAAAACATGGACACAGTATGGTTTGAATGAATATTTAACTTTATCTTTTGGCATTCTTAGCTTTAAAATACTACATTAAAATAAAATAAGACTTTATTTGAAAGTATATAACTGTGATGAATTGATAAGGTTATACGAGGAATTCAGATACTGTGCTCAATTAATTTATATATTTCACATCATATAACATGTAAAACACATACGTTGTAGCCTGAGTAGATATGATAAACCTTCATGTGTTGTCATTTATTTTGGAGAAAATTTGTGGTACGGATTTTGTCTAAAAAGCTTGTGAGCTATGAGGAAATTCATATGTATTTATAAATTAGATCCATTTGGGAGGAAAAGTAATGTCATATTACTTTGGTTTTGCTGATATGGTCTTTAGCTTTTAACTAGAAACTGCTTCGAATCTAAAAAATAAATGGCTTTTGTTTAACAATATTTCTTAACTATATATTTGAATCTATTTACATTTTGCAAAGGCGGCCTTTACTGGTGCAGTTTAGATAATTGAGAAATAGAAGGGGAGCTTGGAATTCTCTCTTGAAATAATGAAGACAATAAAAATGTAGTTATTTGTAAAATTGATTCCGTTGGCTGCTTTATTAAATTAATCCAGTTTCAACACTGGCAGCAAACAAGGGCAATTATTGGTCATTATTTGGAAATAAGGAAAAGTTATGGGAAAAAATTAGGACAGCATAAAGGACATTTGTTGTGTACCTACTTGTGAAAGGGCCTTTCTCAGCACCCTAGATTTGTCCTTATTATATGCTTTTCCCAGCAGGTATATGATTAATACTGATTTGTAGTATTCCAGGTAAATATTTCATTTTTTATTATGGGCTCTCATGCGCTATTCTGCCTTATAGAATATTGTCTTATGCTATGAAATATACCCACTGGAGGAACTGTCTTCCCTATAAGCAATATGACCCTTGTAAGAGATTTCTAAAAACCTGACTGTGTTTCTTTCCTGTTTTTGGTTTTGAATATTCATCTCAGGCATAAAATCAGGACAATTATATTGTGGATGGAGGTTATGAGAAGATTACTGCCTCTGGATATCCTGTTTAAAAGTTAACTAACAAAAGAAACAAGGCAGTATCTCAGAAAGTAATTTCTTCCTGTAAAATAATAGTGAATTTAGTAAACTTACTTTAGAAGGTACTCATACAGCATGAAATACTAACTGCAATAAGGACTAAGGGCACAGAAATCTTGAGTACAGTGAGTTTTGGTGTGTGGATAGCCAGGAGCACTTAATTATCTATCTTAGAGAAAATAGTAGATTGTTTCTCAGAAACAGAGTGATGCTTGTAAATGGAAATGAGGTGGAAATGAATATCTTATTGTAATAGGTGTAAATTTGCTCTATGGCCTTTTGTAAATTATTTTTCTTCAGTTACAGTTGACATTCAATATTATTTTATATTAGTTTCAGGTGTACAGTATAGTGGTTAGACATTTATAATTTATGCAGTGATTCCTCGATTAGTCTAGTACCCACGTGGCACTATACATAGTTTTTATAACATGATTGACTGTATTCTCTATGCTGTACTTTACATCCCCTTGAAATGAAAAAAAAAATCCCTGAATTTGGGCAATTGCTTCGTCCCTCAAATCTTGGATCTCTCACCTTCTTAGACAGTTTGGTTCTCCGGTCCATGAGCCTATGTCTTGGGAAACCAATGCCCTTGGACCAGGAAAACTTAAGAATATAGGAAATGAAAGCTTGGCTATTCTTTCAGGATGGAGAGTCAGGGAATGGTTTTTTTTTTTTTTTCAGTGTTTCAAGATACTTACAGTAAAGAGACCAAGATAGCAATTAATATTTCAGCAAATTAATCTTCTGTAACATGTTTGGAAGACAGTGAGTTGTAGGTATTTTAACAATGTTAAACCAGGTAAGAATATAAGGCAATAATAATTATTTCCAAATACTCCTAAGCATTATGAAGTGAATACCAGCTACTTATCGGCTCACTTATTTTTATGGAGTTTGGTTGCAACATTATGCTTAATTTGCCATTGTTTTATGAACTTGGCAGAATTTTGCAAAATTGAACCACTTAAAATTTTTACAAAGTAATTTTTGTAAAAGCATTAAATCTGTACCAAATGAACTAGAGTATGCAATGTACTTTGAAGACTTTTAAGAATTAGTGGAAATGAAGGGGAGGGCACATTATGATTTTTGGTAAAATTTGGAGAATATAAAATACATCCTCTTCCTTATTTTAGATAGGAATTAAAGACAGGGCAGTGTTTGAGAACCATGAATTAATATATATGCATATATTAGATTTGAAAATTCCTGAAAGTTTAAGTGTAACCCCTTTAAGAAATAAAGATTATAAAAAGATTTGATACATTTGACTTCCTACTTACTACCCCAAAATGAGATGAAATCAACAAGGTCATATTTCTTTACTTCTCAAAAACTAAGTTAGCATGGCCCAGAGACCAGGAGCGCTAATGGCTCTGCAGTCACATGCTATTTGGATTAACGGGTATAAAGAGTTACCATTCATGCTGGATTCAAGTTAAAATTCCTAAGAGCAATACCATGTTCACGTGGGCATGTGTTAGGGAGAAAAGGCAGTTCAAGACAGTGAACATAGGCTGTAAAAATGTTTAAAAATCAAATCTATTTCAGTGTGCATGCTAGGTTATGTTTACATTCAAGTTTCAGGAATCTCTTAAGAGCGGCTTTCAATTGTATAATGTCTAGCACATAAAGCATGTGCTTTTGAATGTCCTTTCTATATTGTTTAAAGGGTTATCCATCAGCTCTTACATCTATGACATTTGTGTAGACCAAGGGCAGTGGGACCTGCACAGTGACACCAAATCTGACACATTCACCCACGGGGGATGCCTTTTAGCAGGCTTTTCCTCTTTACAGGGACTAGAAATTTGGCCCCTTCATTCTTTATTTTTTTCCCCCCACATTGTTTGCACTGATATTTGTTTTGGTTGCTTTAATGTGACTAATGGATTTAGAGACACTTTATTTTTCTCTGTATTGTCGATATCTGTTACTGTTTCACATGAATTGAAATCAAATCTCCAAGCCTATTTGATAAACATATTGAGAGGCCTCTGTGCTCAGTTTAGCTAATATTCACTGTACACCAAAAGGTATTTTTAATGTACCTAAGGCTATGAAAATTTTGTAGGACATTTGTGAAAAATGTATGACTGCAGAACTGCATCAGGAGCTTAACTTTTTTTCTATCAAGAGCCATTTGGAGCAGTTTGAAAACATAATATAATCAATGACCAAAATGTTTAGTACTCAGAATTCAAATTGTAATATAGAGCATTCAAAGAGAGGTTTAATTGGAATTTGAGTAGCAAAGAAGGCTTCAAGAGGGGCTTTTAGCCGTAACATTGTAAGTTAGTAAGATTTAGATAGAAGGATAAAAAAAGAAGATATGGAAAAAAATAGAAGTTAACATTTGCAATGGACCCTTCCACAATTTAGTGTTTCTAGTTCGTTTTGTTTTGTTTTCCCACTAGTTTTCCTTTATTGGGACTTAGTTGATAGTTCCCTTTCTGTATTAAAACAGCATGCCAGGGGTTGTAGCCACATCAGGATGAGTTTACCTTGTACTTCTTGGCAAAACTCTACAATTTCTCATATGTCATTAGAATGGGTTGCAGAATTCCATTTCCCTTCCTAAAATCTTGTGATTTTATTGGGTTTCTAGAGAGGGATACTGAGACAGTAGGGTTTTGTGGGTGAATGGTGGCAAAGCATGGAATTAAAATTCCTAGGACTCGCTCTCTTTCAGAAATGTCAAGGTGTCCTCTCTACTGAGGCCTTGTTGGGAAGAGATATGGAAACACAGAGACGTTTCATTATTCAACAAATATTACATACTTTCTTTGTAGTGGCTATTGCGATCAACGCTGAGATGGTCATAATGTGGGTCTTTTCCTGGAGAAGTTCACTGTCTAGTCTAACCTCCTAATTTATTCCTGAGAAAACCAGTGTCAGACACATGCTGGGACTCATTCAAGGTGATACAGACAACAGCATAGCAAGTATGTTAATACAGGTCTCTTCATTTCAGGGAGATGGAAGAAGCACCAGGAGTCATTCTCTTTTTCATGGGTTCATTGTAGGGATAGATAATTAGCCACACTGCTACCAAATAATACCAGTCAATAGATTTTCTACACTATCCAGGTTGGCAGGAACCAGGAGAATGTCCACAAATTCCAATTTAATGAATGACAGAATGAATGAATAACATCCCACATGATAGAACACCAGTTCTATCCTCTCAAATTCCATTGATGTTTTAGATGTTCTACTGCATTCATTACCTTTGCTGCTAACATATTACAACAAACTTAGTAGCTTAAAGAATACAAATTTATCTTATAGCTCTGGAGGTCAGAAATCTGAAATGATCTCACTACATTAAATCAAGGTGTGTTCCTTTATGGAGGCTAGGGGAGAATCTTTTTGTAACCTTTTCCACTTTCTAGAGGCTGCCTGCATCACTTGGCCTGTGACCACCTTCCATCTTCAAAACCTGCAATGGCTGTTTGGTATTTTTCATACAACATCACCCTGACACTGACTCTTTTGCCTCTTCTCCACACTTAAAGACTTTTTGTGATTATATTGTCACCCACACATAATCCAGGATAATCTTCTTATTTTAGGGTCAGCTGATTAGCAGTCTTAATTCATAATCAATCTTAATTCCCCCATATTATGTTAAATAATATATTTAGAGGTCGTGGTGTTTAAAACATGAACATCTTTGGAGGACCATTGTTCTGTCTACCATATTACTGACGCTATTATTCAAATGGCTGAATGATAACTTTGAACACCCTCATCCTTCAGATACAGGCCCAATAAGACCTAGTGACTCAAGACTGAATAGCTTTCCAGTGATTGGCCTAGAGCAACCTTTACCTTAGATGCACATTATATATACATCTATTAGATCTTACCACATTGTTTATTTCTTTTAGTGGACTAGTGTTTTTCATCCTCAGCACTATTGATACTTTGAGCCAGACAATTCTTTGTTGTGGGGTGCACAACAAGATATTTAGCAGTGCCCCTGGTCTTTACACAATAGATGCCAGTAGCATTCCCCAACCTTTCCCCAATTGTGACAATCAAAAATGTCTTCAGAAGGGCCGGCAGAGTGGCTCAGTTGGTTAAGAGCTCGCTCAAGAGTTTGAGCTCTGAGCAACAGCGGTTCGAGTCCAGCCCGAGCTGAGCAGCCACTGAGCTGCCAATAGGTAGCAGGATGGCTCAGCTAAAAAAAAAAAAAAATGTCTTCAGACATTGCCACATATCCCCTGGAAGCCCAAATTGCCTCTGGTTGAAAACAACTGCTCTAGATGGTGAACAACTTTACAAGAGGGGTAACTCTTTGTATCACCAGAATTTTCAACACAGTGCCTTGTATATAGTAGGTACCAAGTACATTTTAGTTGAATGAATGAATGAATGAATGAATAGAAATTTCAAAATTAATCATTATCATTATAGAAATAGAAGCTTCTCTTAATTCTACAATGGATTTTTATTTTTTAATTTTTTTTCACTTTATTTTTTTTTAATTAGTTTCAGGTATACAATGGATTTTTTTTTTTTTAGCTGAGCCATCCTGCCACCTGTTGGCAGCTCAGTGGCTGCTCAGCTCGGGCCAGGACTCGAACCGCTGTTGCTCAGAGCTCAAACTCTTGAGCGAGCTCTTCACCAACTGAGCTACTCGGCCGGCCCCAAATTTTTAAAATATAGTTTAAGTTCTACAAAATATAGCACATATACAGTATTCCGTTTGAGTAAACACTTTAAACTTGGCAAAATTCACCACCACAGTGATTATCTAGTGAACACTTACTACATACCTGATATGCTGTACTATCTCCATATTTAATGCATATGACAGGGACTTCCCTTAGACCTGGACAAAAGGGGCCCAGGCCTTGCATCCTATGTATTAGAGAGCTCTACATACCACAAGTACAAAAACAAAACAATACAGACTGTACATTTGTTAGATTCTTTGGTTCCTTCAATGTTAGATTGGACAACAAACTCCTCAAGGACAGACACTCAACATGGACACAATATGGCCTTAACCATCTGTTCCTATGACCCTGGAGTAGTGCTTTTCCACATCTTTTGCCCTGTGTCTCTGTAATGAAGGATGGTGCTTCCAAATGTTGTGTTGATGTGTTGATTGTGCTGCTGTGAACCTCAGAAATAAACAATGCTTTGGAGTATGGGGAGGATATGAGCCATGCAAAGATGCAGGTAAGGGAAAAGTCCAACTGACTGATTAGTGAAATTTTGTCTAATAACGTTAAGTACAAAGATTGTTGCATAACAAACATTGTTTCCCAGAAGTACTGGACTTCATTATCTCCATCTTTTTGTGTCCTGATTAGTGGTTCCAGCTGGAGTCATCCATTAATACAGATGCTGCAGCACTTGCACGTGGAAACATTCTGCCATAAAAACAATCTACGTTACTCATAAGGTTGTGTATATATATGTGTAGATGTAACATATAATATGAAATATGATATTCATTCTATTAGCAATTAAATGGACTGAGCACAAGAACTTATAAGTTTATTAAAATTTTTAATAAGATTTTATTATAGTTCTAAAACAAAATGTTTATCTATTAAATAATTTTGATTTTTAAGGTGGAGCCTTGTTGACATTTATTTGAACTGATAAGCAAATGTTAGAAGGAAATAACTTGAAAAAATGAAAAAAATTATTGTTTTCATATTTGTTTTAAATATACAGTCTGATTAAATATATTTAAATTTTTTACATATTTTGAATTTAATTATATGTAATTTTAAAGAGTCTGGATTATTATGGTCAATAGAATAAATTATGTAAAAATCTTGATTTCTTTTAATAACAATCATTTTGCTGAAATAAAGGCAAAAAATAAGTGTTATGGAGTACATGGATCATACTTTGCGTTATGTGTTTTTATTTTAATACTCATCCTCAAACTGCTGGCCCATCAACAGAAGGCCTGGTCTTTGATATTTGCCAACTTTCAGTCCTATAAAAATCATAGCTTTACACATATTGTTTTTGATTTTGTTGTTATCGAGGTATATTTGTCAAGGTAGGTGGTTAGAACATATTTTATTTAACAGTTTGTTGGCTTGATTTATAACTTTTAAATATTTGGACATATGGCATGCAGGCCTCTATTTGTATTCTTGTCCCAGGCAGGCCTACATACAATAAGTTATGAGGTAGATGTTATCACTCCCATTTTTTAGACGAGGGACCTAAAGCTCAGAGGAATTAAGTAAATTGCTTAAGGTAACGCAGTGAGTTAGTGGAAGAGCTGGCTTCTTACCCTGGTCTTTTTGCCTCCCAAGCCTCACAAAGCCGCAGCGTCATTCAGTTACTGAAGATGACATCTCCTGCTTACTGAGGTCTTTATGAGGAAAACACAAAACTGGAGAGCACATTAGTCAGCTGCCTTCTCACTCCAGAAATATCAAACTACTCGCTAGAGCTTGCATTTCAGGGATGTGATATGCATGTGTGTGTGCCTGCACATGGATAGGCATGTGTGTGTTAGACATTGAGGGTGGAATTAGACATTGATGTTCTACTAGCTTTATAAATAGCAAAGTAAGATTTTTTTTCTAGTGCTTTTATTTGAGGATCAAGTACATTCAATTGTTTTAAATACAAAATGAAATTGCCTTAAGTTGGGATATAATGTCCTATATTATTTTATGGAATGGTTGATATCTAGTAACATTAAGACTCAGTAGATATTGTACAGAAAATCTGCCCCCCTTCTTGCTCATTAAGTGAGGAATTTGTTTGCTCTCTCTCTCCTATTATACTTTGCCTCCCTCCTCCAGAGTTTAAGATTACAGGTTATAAGTTAATGCGGTAATTAAGATGATTGATTCTGGAAACAAACTGGGTTAAAATCGTGGCTCTATCATTCACTACAGGTGTGACCTTGGGCAAATTACTTGCCCTCTCAAAGCCTCAGTTTTCTCATCAGTAAATGGGAATAATAATAGTTCTTGCTTCATATGGTTGTAGAATTAAATGACATAATACATATAAAAACTTAGAATGATGCCTAATGAATACTATGCATGCATTTAATTAACACTTTCCAATGAATATTGATCTGAGTCTATTAAAAGTCCATTATTGAAATTCCAAAAGATTAGTACATTACTATTTATTAAACAACATTTAAGGAATTACAAAAGTGAAGTAAATTATTTAAAAATGATTCTATTAATTCGCAGTCCCACCAACACTGTATAGAATCTAAAGAACAAAATGAACAAACAAAACAGAAACACAGAGAACAAAACTGATGGTTGCTGGATGGGAGGAGGTTTAGGGGGAATGGGTGAAAAAGGTGAAGGGGTTAAGAGTACAAACTGGTAGTTACAAAATAGTCATGGGGATGTAAAGTAAGCATAGGGAATATAGTCAATAATATTGTAATAACTGTGTATAGTGCCAGATGGGTTTTAGACTAATTGGAGGGAATCACTTCATAAATTATAAATTATATAACTATCTAACCACTATGCTGTACACCTGAAACTAGTATAAAATAATATTGAATATCAACTGTAATTGAAAATAAATACAAAATTTAAAAATAAAGTTATTCTTTAAGGTCAATGAACAGTTACCTAAAAGATGTTTAAATAATAATTTTACTTTTGTGTATAAGGACCAATTAGAATTTACCAACATTTTTAAATGATATGCTTGTGCAGTCTTCTATGACCACATGAAAACCAAGTGAAGTGATTTATATAGATACATGTAAATTGGCTGCTTCTACCCAAAAGACATATCACTATTAAGTGGTTTTCCTAGGTAATCCTGTTGAATACCAGGAGCAAAGAAACTTCATAAGCTCTAACCATATGAAATCAGTATGATTATTAAATAAGGCAGATACTGAGTGATTTGAACATATCTGCCTATGTTTTTAATAATGTGGATAGGACATATTTATTTGATTTAAAAATTTTTGCACAAATAGTGTCAGAGAAGTAAATGCATATTTACTGTGTATCAATCAAAGCAGAATGCATCTTGAATCATTTAAGGTCTTAAATGTCATGCGACCTGTTGTGGTAGAAGATATTTTTCTGGGAGAATGCATATCTGTGGTTTAAATAAAGTCACTGCAATTTATGATTCATTACATAGAGATTTTCAATTTATATATACCTTCACAGGAAAATGCATCATTGTAAAGTGAGGTCTGGGTGTCTTGAAAGAAGAGGCATTTTGGAAAAAGCACTTTGTAATATATAAGTTCTGGAGTCAAAATTGTAGCATTCTTAATAGCTACAGGAAACAAACAGTGGATCAACACAGACATGTTCTTGAAAGCATTCTGTATCCATGCCCCAATTTAAGGGGAACTTCTACATGCACTTAGAAATCTTTACTACTGTCTGGTTTTGAGTTCCCTGAAGCTGAAATGTTATTAAAATTATTTTGAAGAATTGCATAAACCCCAACACAAAATACAATGCAAAATATTCCAAAAATGGTATTGAAGAACATACTAACATTTAGTGTAAAAATTATTTGGTGTCAATGGGAAAATAACACACTCCATTTATTATATTGGAGAATATATGGCAGGAATATATATGAACAATACATGGCAGGAAATAATGTGACATCTAGTTATTGTATGCTTGTTAAGTGTTTGCAAGCAATGTTTTGTTTTTCTTCAGTGCTTAGACTTACATTAGATTGTTTGATGTGCTCACTGTATCTGTAAGTAGCAGAGGTTGTGAAATCAGGGATGGAGGTTGATAATATTTCTAGGGCTTTCTGTGTTTCATAAATGGATCACTTGAGGCATACACCTTCCAGCAAGAGAGAATGGAATAGATGTATAACGGTATTCCCTTAAGCATTCTGACACATGTTCAAAGAAGAGAAGTAATTATGTTAGATTTTATTTTGAGTTAAGATTTGATGATATTGTTAGTAGTGTCTTACCTTTAAAATGTGTTGCTTTCCTGAAAAGCTCATGTGACTGTTCTGCACTGAACTGTGATACCATTTTCCTAGGCTGGTTACACTTGATAACAGCTTAGAAAAGCTGATCTGTATC
>NW_017731373.1:3387084-3412084 GCF_001890085.2 Hipposideros armiger | reverse complement strand
CATTATGTATCCATTAAAATGATGGTTATGAACACTGTATCACAATTTAGAAACTGCTAATGTGCATTCTGGTATGGATCAAATTACAGTGCTATATAAGTAAGTACCGATATTTTTCTAAGAGCATTATGATTTACAACAACTCTGTTAGGTTAATAATAATATTATCCAATTTTACAGATAAGGAAACTGAGACATAAATAGGGGAAGTAGTTTGCCCCCAGTCACAGAGCTGTTAAAGGATCTCTACTTTTCAACAGTATTCGATATGTTAGGCAATACAATTAAGAAGAGGAAGAAAGAGGTATAATTATTGAATCAGAAGAGCCAAACTTATTATTTGTTTGTGAAATGATCACCCACTTAGAAAATTTGAATCACTTGAAAAACCTTCATAAAAAGGAGAGTAAGGTGATCACTAAACGAAAATCAAGTGTTTTCTGATATTCTAATAAAAAGCAAGCACAGAATAAAATGCAACATAAAAAATGAAATAGGAATCAAGCCAACAAGGATAATAAATCACAGGTGTGTAGCTGGGCTTTAAAGCTTTGTGTTTGACTCTTGACTCTCATAGTCAGAAGAGGGGCCCAAGAACACAAAGTTTTGCTGATCTTTAAAATTCTAGCAATGAGTATAAAAATAATCGAAGAGCTTCTGTATAACTTAATACTGAAAACTGGTGTCACAAAGTGTTATTTAAAAAAATTTAAATACTAAGTGTACACTTTCACAGTATTTATGATTATTCTGGAATGGCCCCATTTTACATAAAAGAAACTTGAAGAGCTGCTTGGTTTCCCTGAATTGCCTGCTTTCTGTTTTGCAAATATACCAAGTCATTTGCCTCCTTTTTGCCTAATCCAACCCATATTTTACCCATTTCTTCTTTGATACCCATCACTATATTAAATCATATTGACATAAGTAATAGAAGGAAAATAAATTATTTTTGTATTGAATTCAGAGACTTCATAGAAGGTATGGTGGGCTATTTTGGGTAGGATGTTAAAGCAATCTGCATCATGGGACCTCAGCTTGAATCATTTCTCTGGTACCCACAGACAGCCTTAGTTGGGGATAAAAATCACATCTAGGCTCATCTGTGTGGGCAAGAAACTGTTCTCATCAGGAAAACTGAGCAATCTCACCACCCAGCTTCTTTCTAAATTGGATCACTCCAGTGTGGTGACTTCTATAGGGGGCAAATGTTGATAAAGGATGTTAGAAATTCCAGAATTTAACTCAGATGACTTTCTATGATGGGAGGGCTTTGTTCTGAAGATTCGAAGGCACTCAGTGAAATGAATGCCATGGTCTATAAGAAAGGACTGCCAGAGGTGAGAATATGGGGACACACTTGCATCCAAACTTTGATTATGAGATAAGCCATCAGTGTTCTATCCTTGCTGAATATTTTGCTTATAAACTTGAAATATCTGTCCATCCATCCATCCGTTCACCCATCCACCCACCCTCCCATTCATTTATACAAATAAAGAACTCATAACTGCTGCTATGTTTAGAACCCTATGCTAAGAGTTTGGGAAGGGCACAGAAATAATATACCAATTCAGGTTTAATTTGATAAAAATTGCCCATGGTCTTATACTTCTCCGCTTATAGTCAAGTTATTTGGCTGTACATTCTGCTGGATAACATCTAGCAATATCATCATTTACTACTCTAAATAAATGCTCACTGAAATTAAATGAAAAAGAGAGCTATGATTATAGATAGCCATTCTGAGTTGATTCCAGGTAAGAGAACATCACAATGGTGGAACTTCCCATGCCCTTGGAACATTCCTAAAAGACTTATAAACGGTCTGTGTGTGTTGTAGCCTGTATTTCCTCATTTCCCCCACAACTCTCCCATTAACCACCTTATTACTCTATTTAAAAAGCCATACTTCTCAAATCATGTGGTGCTTTTGTGATGGGCATGCATTTCATAAACATTTGGATCCAAGGCCATTAGTTTAGTTTGCCTCCAGGATTCCTGCCACTACCCCCCTGGGGGTTGGCCATTAACACCCCGTGGCCTGGTGTCAGGGAATTAGACACTATCACACTTGTGGGGCCAGTGAGGAACAGAAGATGGGAAATGAACTTCTTTGAAAATAGCCTACCAACTACAAGGCCATGTGGCAGCTCCTTTAGCCCATCAAAGCTCTCTTGGAACATTTTCAGGAAGAACTTGATTGCAAGCTATGCCTGGCTGCCTCCACTTCTCATTTCAGTAACACTGGGCATATTTTTTAAACTCTTCTGAGCATAATAACAGACAAACAACCCGGTAATGCAAGGCTATAATTCCACTGAGGGGTGCTGGCGGTGACATGTACCATGAAGTCAGAATCTGAGTGGTTTGTCACCAGAACCCCCAGGGTGGAATTATAGATCATTCACTTCTTGCTTATTTTCTTTAATATGTAGATGTCACTTTGCCTCTCCCATCCTCTTCCCTTGTAGTTCTTGCCCCTGATTTCCTGACCACCAAAGAATACTTTATCTCCCGCTGTTGTGATAATTTCCTATCCCATGAGCACTTTACAACTCTGTGATATGGACATATTTCTGCTTTCTTTTCTTGTCAGAGATTTGCCACTGCAAGGTCAGATTACCCAAAAGGTGCATTAAATTTGGGTCCTGGAAGTAGAGACAGCAGGGCCCTGTTCAGCCTGGTTTCTAAGAGAGGTTAAGTTTAGATGCGAACAGAGAAGCAGGCTGAGGTTTGGGAAGGGCTGTAAGCAAAACTAGTAAAGCAAAGGACAAGATCCAAACATGGAAGAAGGGTCTTCCCAATAGAGTTCGGTGAATCTGTAAGTACAAGAAAGTATATACACATATTCCCATATATACATATGGTTTTCATGAATATATACACATGTGTGTATTCATGAATACCAGCATAAACTAACAATAATATCTTTGAACTGTGAGGGCTTACTTTAACACCCCAGGGTCCCACATGGTTCAACCTGTGAATTGTGTCTGATTTTACATAAATTGCAGTTGAACTCCAGAAACCTTGATAAGGGGCCTGTGTCTTTACTGCTGATTTCCCTGAAGCCAGGATTCAGTGGTTTAACATACCACAACCCATAGGAAGCATTATGTCTTTCTCAACCCATAGGTTTCAATTGATTGATGCTTCCAAAAGCCTTTCTCATGCAAATGTCCCTGTACTATTCACTTTCTCTTTTCCTGTGTTTTTGTACTGTTTGCATCCTGAGCTTCTACATAGGAGATCCCCAGTTGCTAAACCTGATACCTGGAAGCTTCCCTTTATCTTTCACTCAGATAGTCTTTCCCTGTAAAGAATTAGCACCCCACGCCTGGAATTCTGGTAACTGATATTTTCCACACTGAGTGTTTTTACGAAATGCCAAGCAGTAGGTTAGTTCATTTACGTTTTATAACAGCCCCTAGGAGTTATAGATGGCTGATATTGCATCGTATACCTGCAGACACTGAAGCTTTTTTTTCTGTGAAGTAATTGGCCCAAGGTCACAGAACTAGTAAACAGTAGAGGCAGGATTTGAACTCAGGGCTTCTGCCTTATAAACTGGCTCGGACACCTTCAGGGACTGATAAATAGAAAGGTAGGCCAACAGAAGGGAGTGTTTATTTGGGTGTTAGCAGTTGGAGGTAAGCTCAAGAATTAGATCAGGGCATAGAATGGAGCCCACAAGGCCCTTTAACCTAATTGCCCACTTGAATTTCTCCCTCTCTGCCCTGGTTTAGCAGGATGGTGCTATCCTGCCATTTAACAATCTAGCTATCTTCTCCATCTAACACAGGCCTGCAACATTTCTTTTTTTTAATCTTTATTAAATTTATTGGGGTGACACTGGTTAATAAAATTACATAGGTTTCAAGTGTACAATTCTATAATACATCAGCTATATGTTGCATTGTGTGTTCATCACCCAGAGTCAGTTCTCCTTCCATCACCATATATTTTGACCCCCTTTACCCTGTTCTAACAATCCTCCTCCCCCCTTACCCTCTGGTAACCACTAAAGGGTTGTCTGTGTCTATGAGTTTTTGTTTGTTTTGTTACTTTCTTGATTCTGATGTTAAGGTTTGCCTTATTTCCATATCTACCTCCACTGTTATGTAAGGATACATTCTCTATAGTTTAAGCCTAAGTTTGTTTTCTGTACTGATAATTAAAAACATTTCAAGCGATATTCTTTCCAGTAATGTACACCTCATGTCATTTTTCTTCGTTTTAACTATAGAATAATGTTGAACATATCGTTTTATTTATTCCTCTTTCTGATAAGGCACCTCTAATTTTGTATGATTCAGCGTGAATTTTGTTGAATTCTGTTTTCTTTTTCATATAAGTAGACCAGTATCCTTCTATTCTTTTACTTTTATATTATTAGTATTTCAGTCTTTTAGAATCAAAAATATTATTGGTATTTATTAATATAATGTATGCTCTTTCTTCTTTAACCTATTAATATAACACACAGCATTAATAGAATAATGTTAAACCATTCTTGCATTCTGGAATAAATCTACTCAGTCATGGTATATTCTTTTTTTAATACACTGCTGGATTCAATTTGTTAATACAGTATTTAGAATTTATGCATCCATATGCATGAGTAGTCCATTTTGTAGTAGCACGCAGTATTTTTGTGAGAGTTCAGTAAGACTTGAAAATGATTTGGGGAACTTTCTATTTCTTCTTCTAAGTTCTGGAATAGCTTAAACAGATAGTTTTTCTCTTAATGTTTTAATGGAACTTGCCCATGCAACTAACAGGGCCTGACATCTTTTCTGAGACATGTTTCTTTAACAATTAAAAATAATATTTTCTATATTTGTTTTCCTGATTTTCCATCTCTTACGAAGTGGAATCTGGTAATTTTTTATGTTTATTTTGTTCAGTCTTTTAAAGTTATTTGTTTGATTACTCCCTAAATCATCTCCAGATCAGAATGTTTTTCTCATTTCTGGCTAGTAATGAGTTTTGACTGTGACAGGCACTGTTCTAGGCATCAGGACACAACTGCTACCAAGGCACATCAAGGAACATTTTTGTTCGTTCTCTCTCTCTCTCTCTCTCTCTCTCTCTCTTTCTCTCATTACCAAATATTGGGTTTCATTTATTGCTTTGCATGTTTAAACCCCCCCCTTTTTGTCTTCAATTAAATTAGAGTTTGTTTTCATATTAATTCCTTCTTTCCGCTTTCTTTTACTTATTGTTCACTCTTGTAACGCTTAATGCATTAAGTTGTACTTTATATTAATATTGACTATTTTCTTTTCAATTACGTTTGTCTAGGACAGTTTGGCTTATTCCTTTATTTTCAACTGTTTTGGTTGATTTATTATGTCATCTGTTATAATGAGCATATTATTGAATTTTTTTCTTACATTATTGAATTGTTTCCTTGAGTCTAATACAATAGTCTTAAAAATTATCTTTAAATATGAAAATACCTTAATTTTTATTATAAAATAATACACATTCATTGGTAAACAGTAAATCAACAATAAAGTAAAGTAGAGCACAAAATTTAAAAATTCTTATTCCTAGAAATAAAAATAATCATACATATTGTCCTGAAAAATTGCTCTTTTTATATGTGTACACACACAGACCGACACTTCACTTTAATCAATTTTGCCTTTTATAACCTGATTTTTTTATTCAAGAATATGTCAGACTAACCTTTCCATATTATTAAATATAGCTCTATAGCATTCATTTTAATGCTTACATACTACTGTATCTTTTAATAGAAAGATTAACTGATTCATATTAGGAGTGGTCACTACTAGATTTGGCTTTACCTTTTATCGAATTATTTTATTTTCATGTTTGTGTTTCCTTGCTTCTGTTTTCCTATATTTTGCCTTAGTAATTGGCTATTTGCTAGCCTTTTCATTTCTTCAAATATCTTAAAAGTTATGGATCCTTGTTGTATTCCTATGGTTTACTTTGAATACTTTAAAATTTGGAATGTTTCATATTTGTAAGTACTAAGAATAAATTTTATTTATTTTATTTTATCTATAAATTTTATCTTAAAATAAGAATTTTATCGTACTTTATTGCTCTCCCTTGGCCCTTGGCTTCTATAACAGAATACCACAGACTGGGTCATTTAAACAACAGAAATTTATTTCTCACTGTTCTAGAGGCTAAGTTCAAAATCAAGTTGCTGGCAGATCAGGTGTCTGGTAAGGGCTTTCTTCCTGGTTTTACAGATAGTTATCTTCTCGTATCCTCACATGGTAGAGTGCAGAGAGAGAGAAAGAAATCCCATGTTTATGTCTCTTCTTATAAGGCCTCTCTCCTACTTAGGAGGGTTCTACTCTCATGACCCAATTACCTCCCAAACGCTCTGCCTCCTAATACCATCACTTTGGGAGTCAGGCTTTCAACATATGAATTTTGGGGTAACAGAAGCCTTCAGTTCATAACAGTGGGCAAGGAATCAGTCAGACTTAGAATGGTTCCAAATTACTTCTTGGCCCTACATTACACTAACTCCTCTTAGATTTCTCCTGGACTGTAGCGGATATAAGAGGTTTCCTCCATCAGTATCATTCTCACTGTTCGTCATTAGATCCTTTAACATTTCAGAAATATAAGTAGGATGATTTTCTAGTATACAAAGGTGGTACTAACCTTCTGTATCATATTTTTGGGGCTATTTTAACAAGAAATGAGAAAGAGTAGGTATTATACACATGAGTAGATTTGCCATCTTTGTACCTCAATCTCATAACCTATGATAGCTATTTAGTCCTATATTCATCTTTATTGTATATTGCTGCACAACAAACCACCTGAAAACTTAAAGGCTTAAGATAATAATTGACTTTTACCTCTCATGACTGCATTCAACTGAGTGTTTTTTGTTTTTGTTTTTGTTTTTTCTTTGAGCCTCTCATGCAATTGTAGACAGCAGCTAGGGCTAGAGTGATATGAAAGCTCAGTTGGGCTGCAAGATGGCTTCTTCACTCATGTGTCTGATGCCTCAGTGCTACTTATGGCCTCTTTCTCCAATAGGATACACTAGACTTCTTATATGTGGCTCAGGATTCCAAGAAACTGGAAGTAGAAACTATTAGTTCTCTTAAAAGTTAAGCCTAGGACTATCACAGCATACTTTCTATCATGTTATATTGACCAAAGCAGACAGAGCCAAGCCAGATTCAAGGAGGTAGAGAAATACATTCCACCTCTTGATGGAGGAATGGCATGCATATAGAAGGAGGAAAAGAATTGATGGTGGCCATCTTTGGAAACATGCTCCCACAGTGATAGTAGTGATTCAAGTACATGTTAATACAATCAAACATTTCAGCAGGCAAATACATACATGCATACATGCATACATATATACATACATACCTATCTATATAAAATGAATTTAAACCACTTTTTCCTTGTACACCTCACCTTTAGTCTCAGTTCAGAGTCATCTGTTCTTAACTTTTAACTCATGCATCCCTATCTTCATTCATCAAATTTAAATTTTGTTTATTAATAACTTGCATTGGATATGCTAAACTCAAGTTAGCTTGTACTCTGCTGGCTGTCCTTGAAATTTTTCTACCAGACATTTCCTCAAGTTCTTCTGTTAGCTATCTCTGTAGCTTTAAATAATATCTAAACTTCTATATCTTGGTCCATCAGCATTAGACTGTATCTTGACTTTCGACTATATACATTTTTAATTGATTGTTTAGCTTGTTATGGAAATACAGGTTCAATATCATTTTCCTTCAGAACTTTGAAGATATTGTCCTGTTGCCTTCTAGCATCTACTAGTAATTTCTTCTAAATGCTTTCCCTCTGGAAGCTTTTTAAAACTTCTCTTTAATTTGGTAGTTTGAAATTTCACAAGATGTGTGCAGATGTGAATATTTTTCAGTCATCTAGTATTTAGAAGACTCCTTAAATTTCATGATTTGTAGCTCCTTTCAGCTTTAGAGTATTGCTGTGTATTATTTCTTCAATATTTCTTTGTTCCCTCTTTTGAGAACTTTTAGGTGGATATCAATATCCTTGTATTCTCTCTGTCTTTTATTTTCATCTATTTATGAATATGATATATTTTTTAGGACTGTTGCACCTTTATTTCCCAGTCCTTCTATTATATTATTTTTTGTCAATTATTTAATGTGTAGAATTTAACTTTATTTGAAATTTTTAGCTTAAGAGCTCTATTTTGTTCTGTGAGAATGATTAATTACAGCATTATGTTTTTGCTTCATGAATAGGATATACACATCCTCTCCAAGGATATTATACAGTATTTCAAAATTCTCTTTTGTTCTTTACATGCCCTAGGGGCACTTTTGTTTGTCCCCCTTGGTCCTCCCTTTTTTTTTTCTTTCTGTTGTTGCTTTATCCTTAAATATATGGTGGTTCTTGGTTATGCATTGTTAAATATGAATAAAGATATAAGTTGCTAAATATGGGAGCTAGCTCAGGATTTTGTCTTGTAAAGTTCCATTTCCTAACAGGTCTCTCTCTTGATTGGAAGGGCTGATTGTAAGCTTTGAGCAGTTACAGTGTGTGTCAACAGGCAAAGCCTTTGATGTGGATAGGCAAGGAGTTGGCATGAATCTGGCAGGCAGCTAAGTTGGATGCACCCCAACCAGCCAAAGCCCAAGTAGGAGGGCTTCATTGTGGAATGCCACCAGCTCTAAAGGATACCATATCTTTTCCTAGGCATACACACCCATTTCATTAGAATAAGCTCTATGGGTTTTTTTTTTTTGCCTTGGCATATTGAGGGTACTTCATAAACTGTTTTGTAGAATCCTGTAAATAATCCCCTAATTTTTGCTGTATTTCCTAAACTGTTCTTTGTTATTTCTAATATGGCTCTATGTTCAGGAGAGGTTTCTTACTTGTGTTTGGGATATAGCACCCTCTGGTTTATTTTCCAATAGATCTTTTCTACTTTCAATATTGCAAAAATTAGTCAAAATATGTTTTTCTTTTTCAGGACTCTGGCTTATATTTTCTGGTTAATTCTTAATATACCCCCACCCCCACTTTGTACATTGTGATATTTATTTTGTTTTGAAAAGGAGGGGGAATAAATATACAAGTTTATTCTTCATCTTGGACTGGAAACCCTATGGTATAATTTAAAATGTATTATTTTTCTTAAAAAATATAAAACAAAATGTACCTTGAATGCCATGAATTTACTTCAGTTCAGTTCCACCAACATTTCCTGAATACAAGGCGGTAGGGATAATTATGCTAGATGCTGGGGATAAAAGGATGAATAACACATGGTTCCTGCTACCGAGAAACTTACAAGTTATTGAAGGGAGATCTTACATGCAGATAAATAATTGCAACAGAGAACAATAGTACAATGATAAAAATATACACAAGAAAGAGAAACAGTAGGTTAGGAAGTGATTAACTCTGCTTAGAGCCCTAGGGAGAACTTCAGAGAGCAGTTGATATCTGAAAAGGTTTTGAAAGATGAGTAGGATTTACCAGATGGATGAAGTGCAAAGAAAAAAGAGGGGAGAACATCAACAAGGGTTGTGGTATGTCCAGAGATTTACAAGTAATTCGTGTGTTGTGGGAACATGAAGTTTTATATTATGGAGTTTGCAGCAGGTGGGAAGCCTGGAAGTGGAGGGGGCGCAGAACCCAGATGGTGGAGGATGTTGTACCCCTGCCAATGTGCTGGGAATTTATCCTGGAAATCATCCACAGGTTTCAATCAGGAGGACGGCATGGCCAGGTTTTCATTTTAGATAGAGGTTTTGGAAACAGCATGGGACACAGGTTTGAGGTAATATTAGAAGCTGGGAGATCTGTTAGGAATCTATTATATTGATTCTGACAAGAGAATACGATGAATTAGGTTAAAAGATGTATGTTGGAATAGAGTTGAGATAATTTTGGAGGTCAAATTTGTGAGATATATTAATTAAGTAGATATGATGAGTGAGGGAAGGAAATACATAAAAACTGGCTCTTGAATTATGACTTGGGACCTTGAGATGATGAAGGTATATCTGAAACTTATCAGAGAAACATGAGGGAGAGCACTTTGGGGAAAGGCAAGGTATTCATTTTAGACATGTTGAGTGTGTAGTGTTTCGGGGAACTTAGAAGCTCATTATATAAGGTACTGTAGCAAGGACAACATTTAAACTGAGAGAAAAGATCATCAAGGATGAATCCCTGGGAAATTCTGACAAGAATTATTTGAAAAGTACTGAGAAGGAATGATAAAGAAATATGGGGAAAACCATGAGAACATGACATCATAGAAACCACATTAGGAATAGTTTCAGTCGGAGAAAATAGCCAACTGTATCAATTGCCACAGAAAGCATAACTGAGATAAGATGAGATACCCATGGGGTTTGGTAATTAAGAGACCAGTGATGCCTCAGGGAAGATATTCTAGTGATCGTTTGAATTCAGATTGAAGAGAGAATGGAGATGGAGAAAATAGATTTGTATTATGAGAAATGTGTATGACAAGTGAAGGAAGCTGAGGGGGGAGTTGGAGGAGGAGGATGTAAGATCATGAGGGTGATTTTACTGTTAAAACGGGAGAGACTTGGATTGCTCATCACTGGGAATGAAGAGGCCTCCACAGAGGAAGAGGCTGGAGGAAGACAGGGAATTAAGGGACCCAGAGGAGCAGACAGGAACATAAAGAAGAGAATATAGGTGGTGAGTTGATTGTCATCAGACATCACATTCTTGAAATTAGAGATTCTCTCGCTAAATATCAAAATGATAGAATATGGCAGGAATGTAGTTGGGTTGTGTGTGAGTGTGTGTGTATGTGTAAACTCATAGCAGCTAATGATCAGCAGTAGTCTAAGGTATAGAATAAGCCTGGAGGGTTAGCTCATATGCAATATTATTCAACGTATTGTGGAGTGAAGAGTTTAATTTGCCCCACCAATCAATGTAGTGGTCATTTTGAAACTGAAAATTAGTTTGTTACTCCAGTGGGTGTGTCCTCTTTTTGAAATTTATGTAGAATGACACACACCTGTTCCCGGAATAATGATGGACTTTGCTCTTTTATAGAACATGAGGTGCCATGCATGTGTAAGTGTGTAAATCTATAGATTTATTTATTTTTTAGGAGAGTACAATTTATTTAGGCCACAAAATATCAGATGTAATACAATGTCCCAAGTCATTAAATTTAATTTACTGAAAAGCAGTGAGTCTTACCCATCTATCTCACTGTGAGATTCCAAGTTGAGAGATCTTTGTATTATATATATACACACACACACACACACACACACACACACACACACACACACAATGTTAGTGAGCTTTTAGCCCTTGAAACAACTTCTTCTGCATTACCAGTATTCTCACTTCTAAGGATTGCTTCAGAATAATAGAATCATCTTGCTATTATATGAATTGCCAAATAATGTTACTTTTTGTCATATTTAACTTCAAATAATCTGTTTGCATCTCATCAGCATCAATATATATTAGACTGTGGGGTGACCTTGGGAAAGGATGCTACACACAACGTGCCCCAGTCAGCCTTTGGCCACCTACCTTTGGATTTTGACGTAAGAGAGAAATAAACTTCGTTCTTGTTTAATTCATCTTTGGGTTTCCTTTTCCTCTCAGGCAAGTCTAATGCTAACTATTTCAAGATCATTGTTATGTTATAATACCAATATGTTTATAAACATTGAATTTTATGAAAAAAATATAGAATTTTTATTTTAAAAAGAAAATGATTTTTTTTTAATCTGGAGGAATGAAGAGCTTTATTGTTAGAGAGGAAAAAAACTATTCTCTTTGCTGTCAAGTATATACAAGAACCAATGATTAGAGGTTTCTATATAAGGATGAAATTACTTATACTCAATCTTCTGTAGGTAGAATGGGCTGCCTTAGGGGCTAGCACCTTGTTATTTGTTGGAGAGCCTGGAGAGAGATAATTTACACATTGGAAACATATGTAAATATACTAAACATCATTAGAACTGTAGAATACCAGATTAAGAAACGACTACAAAGGTCTAGATCAGGAGTCGGCAAACTTTTGAGATGGAAGAGCCTCCAGGGGTCTGCAAACTGCGGCTCGCGAGCCACGTGCGGCTGTTTGGGTACGTACATGTGGCTCTGAAGTAAAATTGAAAATCAAAATAAAACTATCGTAGTTTCATTTAATAAAATTTTAAAGGATATTATTCACATAATGGTGATTATGTAAAAATATATTTATAGCTCTCGAATAATTTTTAAATTGTTGTGAGGGACAGGATTGACTCTTCCAGGGGTCGGCAAACTTTTGAGATGGAACGTACCCAAAGAGCCACATGTGGTTCACGAGCCGCAGTTTGCCGACCCCTGGTCTAGATCTAGAAAATGAATGAGTTATTAAAACAATGAATTTTGAGAATTGTGTGTGAGTGGAGATTAGTCAGAATTCTTAAAATACATAAATTATGTAAATGAGCAGTATTTCCTAAAGTGTGTTCCCTAGGAAACTGATCTTATAAACTATTCTGAAAAAGAAAAAGTTGCATATTTTCCCCATCTCTTAGAAAATTCCAAAGATTAAATCAATGTATTAAATGATATGAAAAATTCTTGAAAAGAAGAGCAAAGTTGGAGGTCTCAAAATTTACTACAAAGCATCAGTAATCAAAACAGTGTGGTACTGGCTGAAGTTGAATAATATTGAAAGTCAACTATAATTTAGTCACGGGATGTGGAGAACAACATAGGGAATAGAGTCAATGGAATTGTAACAGCTATATACGGTGTCAGAGGGGTATTAGATTGGGGGAGAGTCGTTATTATTTTGTGTGGGGTGTAAATGTCTAACTATTATATTGTTCTGTACAACTGAAACTAATAAAAAAATAAAACAGTGTGGTACTGGCATAAAGACAGATTATATATAGACCAATGGATAGAATAGGGAGCCCAGAAATAAAACCTTGCATATACGGTCAAATTATGTTTAAAAAGGGAACCAAGACCATTTTATGGGGCAAGGGGAGTCTTTTCAACAATTGGTATTGAGAAAACTGGATATCCACTTGCAGAAGAATGAAGTTGGACTATTTATTACCTTAAATCATATACAAAAATTAAATAGATTAAAGACTTAAATGTAAGACCTCAGACTATAACACTCCTAGAAGAAAATGTTGGAGAAAAGGTCATATTGGTTTTAACAATGATTTCTTGGATATGACACCAAAAGCACAGGCAACAAAAGAAAAACAAGTGGATAAATTGGACTACATCAAAACTTCTGTGCATTGAAAGACACAACATAATGAAAAGGCAGCATATGGAATAGAAGAAAATATTTGCAAATCATATATTTGTTAAGGTGCTAATAGTCAGAATATAAAGGATTCATACCTCAACAACAAAACTAAATAACAATTTTAAAAATGAGCAAAGGACTTGAATAGACATTTCTCCAAACATCATTATAAATGGCCAACAAGCATATGAAAAGATATTCAACATTACTAATTATTAGGGAAATGCAAATCGCAACTACAATGAGATGGCACCTCACACTTACTAGGATGGCTACTGTCAAAAACAGAACAAACAAATGAAAAACAAAATAACAGTGTTAGGATGTGGAAAAACTAAAACACTTTTGCACTGTTGATGAGCATGTAAAATCGTACAACCAATATAGAAAATAATATAACTGTTGCTCAAAAAAAATTCAAAATAGAATTGCCATATCATCTAGCAGTTTCACTTCTGGGTATATAATGAAGATGGGTATATAATGAGATATTTGTGCACTGTGTTCATAGCAATAGCCAAAAGGTTGAAGCAGCCCAAATGTCTATTGATGGATGAATGGGTAAGCAAAATGTGTTATATACATACAATGGAAAATTATCCAGCCTTAAAAGGGGAGTAAATTTTGATGTGCTACACAACATGGATGACTCTGAGTGAATTAAGCCAGTCACAGGAAGACTAATATTGTATGATCCCACTTATATGAGGTACCTAGAGTAGTCAAACTCAGAGAAAAAGGTAGAATGGTGGTTGCAAACTGCTGGGAGTGGCATGGAAGGCATTTTGAATTACTATTTAATGAATACAGAGTCTCAGATTTGCAAGATAAAAAGAGTTTTGTGGATGGAGAGTGGTGATGACAGCATGTGAATGTACTTAATGCCATTGAACTGTACACTTAAAAATGGTCAAGATGGTAAATTTTATGTTATATGTATTTTACCACAATTTAAAAGAATATTTTGGAGGCTGTTTTAGGGATAGGAACTCGAGTCAGGCTTCTAGCACTCAAATTCCAAATCTGTTTACTTGCTATTTGACTCACCTTAGGCAAGTTACCTCAATGCCACATGCTTCCGTTTTATTATCTGTAAAATGGGGACACCTCAAAGGTTGTCACAAGCACTAAATCAGTTAGCATATGTTAAACATTTAAATAGTGTTTAACATATAGTAAGCTCCTATAAATTGTTGCTGTTACAAGCTATTCTCTGATTTTCATCTTTTTCCCTTGACCCTCTTCTTCTCTATTATATTATTGGCCTCTTAGGTTTGTCTGTTCTCACTGTTCTGATTACCAAAGCTGCTGCAGTTTCCTCTTGTTTTTTTCTCTATTTTTTTTTGGCCTTTTGTACTTTTTCTATACCCTCAACTCTTTTGAAAAATGGTTAATTCATTATTCATACTACCAACTATTAGAGTATTGCTTTTTTGCACGTGATGCCTTTTGGGGCTTCTCAGGTACCTTCTTTTATTGCCAAAGTATTTTTTTTTTTTACCATTTATTGAAAGCTAGGAACCCTGGAAGCATAGTTTCTGGACATTTTAATTCTTAGTATATTAAATATTATAAAGGATGATAAAACTCTCCATTGCCGGGTTTTAATCTTAATCAATTCAGTGTTCCCCCCCACCCCCCATTTTAGCCTACTTTCCCCTAAAGCAAGGCCAGAGACAAAGGATCACAGGCAGTTCATTAATTTGGAAAGAGACCCCAGGGTGGGGAAGTCAGATTGAGGAGTAAAGTGAAGAAGGGAAACCAAATACAAAGTAATGTTTTGGCCACTGGTACATATGACTGGCACTTGCTCTGACACATCTATGAAATGTTAAGAAATGCATCTCAAAGAAAGAAAATGAGAAGCATTTATCTTTCAGCTTCCATCCACTTCCATCAAGGGTGACCCCAAGGGCATTAATTTTGTGACATTTTCAGGTATAAAGTGCATGACTCTAAGCAGATCTCTGTGGGTATTTCATATCACCACGTCAGTGCGATTGGAGACAAGAAGTGATATGTATAGAGCATAGATCTGAGTAAAGCATTATCAGGTTGCAGTTGTGAAAAATTTGTCAAAGACCGTGCAAAACTTGTTGCTGTAGCAGTGTAAGAGATGGTACTGGGAACATTTGAAATGGTGTACCACAGGTGTCCAGTATAGTCTACTCTTTGCACCACTCAGATCTTCTTACATCCAGTCTGTCACATGCTCCTCTTCAAAGTGATGACCAAGTGCAATTTCTGCAAAGATTAAACAAGAGAGTTAGTGGAACAGGTTACAGTTACTGCTGTTGAAGCTGGTTCTGAGGTTATAATTGGTATTCACCATTTTACGCCTCCATCAGTCATTCTAGATCTTTCTTAGCCTTGACTACAACATTGGTTAATCAAGTTGTTTGCCTGGAAGAGTGATTCAGATATTTATTGTTGGCAGACTAAGCACTTGGACCTTGTCAGGCTGTGTGTGGTTGCGACATCTTTACATTCATCGTTATCATGGGTCATGGGAGTGCCAAAAGACGTTTCAGCAAATCCCGATTCAAGACATTTTCTTTCTTGACCACATTGTTTAGCAGTAGCTTTAGTTGCTCATGTAATCAAGGTTGGTTACTTCTTGTAAACACCTTTATTTACTTTCATTGTAATGAGAGGCCTCAAATGACTAGGTGGTAGTAGTTTATAGAGTTCCAAATACAGTGGAACTCTTGCAGTGTCTCCATGTGGAAGCATTGCCTTTTGGGAACCAGGATCTTTAATTCTGCAGAAACTAATATTCTAGGCAGGAGAGCACAAACTCTTCAATTCGATCTCAATAAATGATGGTGAGAGGTCACAATTCCATTTTTACCTCTTGATTTCTGGTTCCTGAATTCCAGTTTGGGAAACATGGCACCAAATATTACCATTAATTCAGTTCATACATTATATACTAGAAGACATGTGTCAAGCATGCAAGGTATTTTTCCTGAAAAGTTACTTAACTGAGATTGTAATATTCCTTTCATATGCAGTTCTATTAGGTCAACTGCTTAAAAATAATGAGGTGTGTGGGCTGGCCGATGGCTCAGTTGGTTAAGAGCTTGTTCAAGAGTGCGAGCTCTGAGCAACAGCATTTCGACTCCTGGCCAGAGCTTAGCTGCTGCTGAGCTGCCAACAGGTGGCAGGATGGCTCAGCTAAAAATAATAATAATAATAATGAGGTGTGTAGGACCAGATTGATTCTGTGATCATATGAGGTATGACAATTAAGTTTGCAAACTTGACACCATGTGCTTACATTGGCAACACTGTACAAACAGCTTGGTAAAGTTTCATAACCTTGGTGTATCAGTGTCTCACAGCTGTGTTTGTGTTGATGTGTGGCGGTGTCTTGCTGAGTGGCATTCATTATTATTGTTGTGTGTTTTTATGTGCCATCGTGAGAATACCTGAGCTTGAATTAGAGCAATGAACAAACATTACATTTCTTGTTAAACTTAGCAAGAGTGGAAATGAAATCAGGCACATGTGAGTCCAATTTTATGGGGATAATGTCCTGAAGGAAACGGCAGTGTACAAATGGATTAAATGTTTTTCTGACGGGAAAAAATGAATCACTGATGAAGAGAAGTCAGGGCTGCCAGTAACGAGCAAAACTGACGAAAACATTGCAAAAATTCATCAAATTGTGTGTCAAAATCATCAGCTGACTGAGAGAATAATAGCAGACCAAGTAAACATTGATAGAGAAACAGTTAGGAAAATCTTAACTGAAAATCTTGGCATGAGAAATGTGTGAGCAAAAATGGTCCCAAAGGAGCTCATTGATGAACAAAAGCAAAGGAGAGTTGATGTTTGCCAAGACTTTTTGGAGGAGCAAGACAATGTTTTGGGCCATATTATCACTGGTGATGAAACATGGGTGTACCAATATGACCCTGAAACAAAGTGTGAAAGTGCACAATGGAAGTCAGCCAATTCTCCACAACCAAAAAAGTTTTGTCAGTCCAGATCAAGAGTCAAAATGATGTTGCTAACCATTTTTAATATCAGAGGGATTATTCATTATGAATTTGTACCAACTGGACAAACAGTTAACCAAGTACTATTTGGAAGTGATGAAAAGACTGCATGAAAAAGTTAGATGAAAACGACCTGAACTTTTTGCCAACAATTCATGGCTTTTGCATCACTACAATGCACCAGCTCACACAACACTGTTTGTGAGGGAGTTTTTAGCCAGTAAACAAATAATTGTATGGGAACACCCTGCCTACTCACCTGATCTTATCTCCAATGACTTATTTCTTTGTCTGAAGATAAAGGAAATACTGAAGGAAAGACATTTTGATGACATTCAGGACATCAAGGGTATTACAATAACAGCTCTGATGGCCATTCCAGAAGAAGAGTTCCAAAACTGCTTGAAGGGTGGACTGGGCACTGGTGTTGGTGCATAGCTTCCCAAGGGGAGTACTTTGAAGGTGACCATTGTGATAGTCAGCAATGAGGTATGTAGCACTTTTTCTAGGATGAGTTTGCAAACTTAATTGTAAAACCTCGTATACATCCTTCTTCCTCATTTTGCATTGTCTTTGATTTTCCCGTTATGCTTCCTACATGTCTCTAACCAGACAGGCAAGTCTAGGAATCTATGCGCTGTTGTATTTTATGCTACTTCAATCTCCATGTAGTTAAATGGGTAAGTGTTCTCTTAGTTCTGCCCACTGGGAGGACTGCCCTTATCCCTTTCCATTTAAGGCTAGCATCAGCACATCACACTGACCCAACTGTGAATCATGCCTGAATTTTTCCCTTCTCCATCATTAGTATTGGGAAAACCACCTATGAACCCATGATTATGACTTATAGAAGAGATGTTCAGTGCAACAATGGTAGATGGCATGGGAGTTTTCACTACCTGTTTATGTGATTTCTTTGTGACTTCTGGAATTCAAATGTACTATTTTCATCAGGTGATGTATTGCTTTGTCTGCCCTACCTTATGACTGTATGGATTGATAATACCCAGCTTTGGTTACATAGTCATCTGGTGTCTCATGGTCTGATGCTCAGACTCTACCAAAGGTTAGTAACAAGCCAGGATTAATTTTTATCAACATAGAATGGTCCTCTGTAGCAAGAAGCATGACTTTGCTCTCAAATGCAGGGAGCCTTTCATGACTTGCCAGAGACTCCACATAATATTCTTATCTACTATGGCTACCCCTGTCAACATTGGCTTGCTCTGCTAAGTAATGTGGCCTGAGGGGCTGGGCGATTTACACTATTGCTATTGATCCTTCTCTTGTTTTAGGTCCACTTAAAACTGTCACTTCAGAGTTATGTAAATGCAATATTCTCAAATGTTATGTTGCTTTCAAAATCCAAAAGGTCTTAAAAACTGTTGCGCCTTAGTATTAGTTCTAGGGAATGCAAATGGCAACATCTTCTATTTTTACCTTAGATGGGATGTCCCAGTTTTCCCGAGATCTTTGGATCCTTGAAATGTTTGCTAGCTTGGCAGACTTCTTAATTTTTGTGCGCATTTCTGCAGCATGATGCTCTCCAGAATGTTAAGATGATCAAAGGTCCCTGCAGATTATATTTTGACAGAGAGCAAGAGAGTTAATATGGCTCTGAGGCAAGACAATGATTGTATATTGGATCCTTCCCATGTAGAAGTGAATACTTCTGATCCCCTTATTGAAGAACTTGTTAACCAGTTCAGTAGCCCCATACCAGCTGCTGGAGGTAGTGTTGATCTATTTCAGTAAAAATGATATATTCTTTATAGTAGCTGTTATTAGAACTACCACTTGTTTAAATTTTGTTGTGGTCCACTGTTTTTTTCTTTTTTCTTTTTTTAATGATCTCTCTGATATTTGTAGTGACCAAACAGGTGAATCGAATGGGGATATGATGAGGAATATTATCCCTCATCCTTTGGTTGTGGTGCTACTTTCTACAAATCCTCCTAGAATGCAGCATTGCTTATAATTTATTATCTTGGTTGAGTAAGAGTAATTTTAAGGGTTCCATTTAACCCTTCTACCATAGCAAAATTTACTGCACAGATCAGGGAACCAATGTGAAGATTCTACTGTCTACTAGGTATAACTTGCACAGTTGTACAGTTAGTGCCATTAAACAACCAGAACATAGTTACACAGACCCAATGAACCTACTATGAGATGGCCTTGGGCCAAAACTCTATATTAGGTCTGGCTAAGGTATCTTTGTAGACTGTTGCACTGTGAATCATGCGTAAGTGCTCCCATATTAATAAAGCCTTTTGTATCCAGTCTTACATTCCAATCTCTCAGTTCAATTCCCCTGAGGTACACTTTTACATGTGTTCCCCTGATACCTGCTAAAGACATTTACACATGCGATTCCTTTGGTTTGAAACTGTTTACTCCCTGAAGAGAGAATGTATTGTCTTGCTCAAGCTGTGTTGATATTCGAACCTGATCACACTATCATAGTGACAATGAAGGAGGCAGGAGCATCTTAAGGAGAACCATTATTATCTTGTGAGGTTGTCTCAGATGTGATCATTATAGGGTCTTCAGTCAATGGAAGGCTGCTTTCGTCAAGCAAAAGAAAAGAGATTGCTTTTGTCACCATTGAAAGTTCAGTAGCATTTAGTTCAAGATACATGCTTATACACCCAAATGTCGTGCTTGCTTTGGCAGCACATACGAGCATACACCCAAATGTTCCCATCCCAGGTTTTAAGGCTGGTCTCTTTCCCTATTAGGGCTCTACTTTGAAATAAGAGACCTGTTGATGTTAAACATTTAGGTGTACTTCTGATATCCTCACACCTGTGATTTTCATCACATTCTTTGCTACAGCATCAGGACATAAGGGAGGCTTTCTGGTTCTCATATTTTCTTTTCTCAAGGCTTCTAAGGCAGTTAACAAAAGGCAGCCAAAGCCTGACTCCAATGGAGAAGTTTGTTGATTTAGCCAAACTCAGCTGAAGTAAATGGCATGACTGAGAGGATGGATTTGAAAGTGTACAACACAACACATTTCTCACATCTTGCAGGATAAGCCTCCTAATTTTATAAAGTGCTATCTCCCCAAAAGGCTTTGAGTCTCTAATAGGCCATTTGATTGTTCAATAAGGCCAGCTTCCTCCTGGTGATGATTTGGGTAAAAAAGTCAGGGAAATCCCTTGATGTCAGATCTTTGTCTGACTTATTTCACTGGACACCACCACTAGATTCTGCTGCTGTTGTCATCGCCTCTAATCGCTATTGCTAAGCTGCCACATTTAATAAACCTTAAAATTTTCCTAGATTTCCAGGCTGTTTTAGGAACTCAGCCCAAATTAAGGAAATTATTATATACAAATAGGACTATCTGTCACAAGCAAAGGCAACTTTAGAAACTGACTGCTCCTTCTCTGTCTCTCATTGTTCCTCCCATGCCCCTCGCCACACACAACTGTGCTCTTCTCTACCTTACAGATTTGCTTACCCATGGACTTTGCTTCCTTATCACTTCCACTTGCCATTAGCTCTTAGGGCCCTGACTCAGTGTAGTGCTTTCTCTCTATATATCATCCAGCTTCAGTCCCTCGCTGTTTGGCTGCCTCAATCTCTCAATATTTCAAAGTTTAAATTCTTCAAAAAGCCTTTATTCTAGGCATGCCATACCTATCTAGATAGGCGTGGGGTGATGGGCGGCCTTTGACTCTGGCACATAGCAGTTTTTCAGTAAGTTGGAGTGGTGGAGGAAGAGGCTATGTGGGATCAAACCTGCCAACTTATAGCTCCTTCCTCAGTGAGGGTAATGGGGGCAGGGGAACACCTTGGCTTGGAGGGGACTGTGAGTACAGTACGTAGTTAACACTGATCTATTAGCGTGTAAACGTCCATACAACAGTTGTCCTAAACAGGATGGAAGCCCCATGCGCTGTCTTGGGGATAGAAGGAGATTCAGAAACACGTTTCCTAAATTTGCTCATTGTTTTTTCCTCTCCATTAATTTGAGCATTTGTATATCTCAACTATGACAACAAATAATGCATGGATAAGAATTAACCTTCAAGGGCCGGCCAAGTGACTCAGTTGGTTAAGAGCTCACTCAAGAGTGCGAGCTCTGAGCAATGACGGTTCGATGCCTGGCCCAAGCTGAGCTGCCGCTGAGCTGCCAACAGATGGCAGGATGGCTCAGCTAAAAAAAAAAAAAGAATTAAACTTCATTCTTTTTTTTAAGTCATAATTAAGCACTTCATTTTGTTAATCCAATTAATTCTCCACAATTAATCGTCTTATGTATATCTGTGTTTGTTATATGAAATACTATCACACGTTGTATTTTATTATGCTTTAAATACAAAGTACTTTTGTACCTATTACTACATTCAGTCCTCACAGCAACCTGGATAATTAGGTGATAGAGATTAAACTAACTCATAATATAAATAAACTGCTGAATATCTGCTCATGTCATATACCTGAAAATAAGGAATGTGCAAATAAAGCCCTTCTCCATATTTATAGTCAAGTGCACCTTCCTTCATACATATCATACCACCCATACCATCCATGCCATCCATACCACACCTGTATATGAACATGCAAATTATATCAATGAGATCCTGCTTCGTATAGTTTCTCTTTATATTTTTACAGGACCTTGGGAAAACACACACACACACACACACACACACACATGCAAATACTCAGTCTGTGATAATTTCTTTAGAGCTAAACAAAGGAGTTAGTCTAGATGATTTTTAACGTCTCTTTTACTTTTTATATTCAGATTTTTTAAAAACTTAGACAACATAGAACCCTGAGGAAGCCCACTTTTATCACACTGTAAGCCATTCTTCGTATAGTTTTCTCACAATTTTACTAGAAAAGCAGCTCCTGTTGGCTGTGCAATTCCAGGTTTGTATTTGTGTCCCTAGTACCAAGGAAGGCATGATGGCATCTTTCACATAGTAGGCATTCGATACATTCGTCAGTTGAATGCAACAGTTGGAAATCAAATTTTAGTTCACAATTCTGAAGACATCACATCTTCTAATTCATGGTTATATTGAATTAGAGGCCTTGAACAATTGAAAATCAAATTTTAGTTTTCAGTTTAGGGCATTAATATTGTTACAACCAACCTGAGGCAAAATAATGAAGCAGGTCAAGTGAGTCTTCAGTGATTCTACATCACTTCTCTTTCCAAAGATGTTTGGTGGTATGTAATTCATTCACCAAAATGTTCAGAATTGATAGAAATAGAGCAATAGGCATTGAAAAAGGCAGAACTGGGTAGTAAGGATTTAATGAAGTTAATAAAATAGATTCAGTGAAATCTAAGATACTCTTCTGTAAGCAAATAAATCACTTTAAAAAGTAAACATGATTTGATTTTAGTTTAGGTGACTCAAACACAATTGCATAAGAATAAAATAATTCACTTAACAATAAATTGAATTGTGCTTTTAGTTCTATAGCTGTCACTAGCTTGCTTATTAATTCATTGCAATTTGTTCTGATGTCAGTAAGTTATCTTAAAAATCTTAAACTTAATGAGGCACTTAGGATTTGCTGCAATGAAAATATTTTTTAAAATGTGTCTCTTGGTATAAAATTGACCCCGTGTTTCTATTTTGAGTACAGAAAATAATTTATACAATAATACCGAAATTCATATTTTGTGCTAGCATAATGCAAGCAGTAGATATTAGCTATTATTGGTATAAATCTAATGACTGCACATCATTTTTTATTCTTGTAATTCACTAATAATGTAAAATCACATGGAAGTTTGAGCCTCCACAATAGAAGATGATTGAATATGTCGATGTGTATGTTAGCCCCTAATTTGGCAACATCAGAGGTACTAGGAAACTTTTACTGCTGAGTTTAGGATGACCTCATTTCCCATAAGTTGAAGTTCCATGCCTGATTTATGCTTGTTTTCATTTTTTAAAAGGCAATTCATTTTTAATAACTGTACCCCATATTTTGTTTATGCCACATATGTTCAATCTAATAATTTATTTAGTTCACTTTGTGCAATTTTCTTAAGATTCCTTCTGTTTTTTTTTTTTCTTTTCAAGCATTAAAGTTACCATGGAAATGGTGTCATTGGCATCATGGGTAGGGCTTTTACACAAGTGTATCTAGTTGCACTCTGTGAGGTTTTAAGATTCAGACCATGTCATTGAGTGAGAAAATTCAAGGTTGACATGCATTTTACCTTCAGTATATGTTTTAGCCCATTAGTTACAGAAAGCAATGTTTTGGTTGAAAATGTCTGGACTGAAAAATTAAATGACAAAAGAATGAAAGTTAAATCTTAAAGCTCTCCTAGTAATGCTGATTGGTTCATATTATATTTTACTCATATATTTTTAATCTAAATGTTAATGGTGTATAAAAAGTATCTGTGGTATATAATGTATTGTCTATGTGCTTCCATTTGCAAAATTTAAATTAAGAAAATTCAGCGTTTGTGTTTTTTTTTATATTGGTACTATGGCATACTTTTACAGGTCATGTGGCTAGGGGATATTATACCATTACTTGTATTTCTAATAGATGCCTTGATATGGAGAGAATTCCATACAATGGAAAGAGCTTGTTAGTTTATGTTATATGTAGTTTTAAAATATAAAAATGCCATAAGTACTTTTTAGTTTTCGTATTAATTAATTTTCATTCTCATTCCTAAAAACTACATTTAGAGAAGTGTTGATTTTCAGAAATGGTGTCTAAAATATCTTGAAACATTTTTTCTCTAATAATATTTGCTGAAATTTTATACAGCATTGCTTAGAAAAATGTTGACTTGAAAACTTTAAACATTGAGCATGTCCTTGATCTGTCATTAAAATATTTGTGTAATTGCTAATAAAGTGTCATATCTAAGTTTAAAATATAATGCAGGGAAGAGAAAACTATGTCCCATGGCCCAGGTCCAATTCACTGCCTATTTTTGTAAATAAAGTTTTATTAAAACATGGCTATGTTCATTTAGTTATATGGATTGTCTGTAACTGCTCTTACACTATTATTGTCAGTGTTGAATAGTTATAATGAGGATCACATAGCCCACAAAACTGAAATTACTTACTATCTATCTATTTGGAGAAAAGTTTGCCTACCTCTGACATAATACATCCCTATTATCCCACTTCTCAACAGCAAACATGCAAAAAACTGGCAGACACATAGACCATTCTTAACAATCTAAGACCTTTATGCATTTTTATGGGGGCAAATTCTTTTTCCCCAACCCAATGTTTTCTTTCATATGGCATGTACTCTGTGAACGTAATGACCCTTGCAGCTCTCCAGCTCCTAAATTATACTATATCAAGCAAAATGGGTGAGCTACCTGATTGGTAAGTTTGGGAGAGGAACTAGGCATGTATCTGCCTGCCCCATCCTTCCCGCTTTTTCCTGGGAGCCAGCTACGGGCCATGCTGAATTTCGCCATGCAGTAGGTATACCAGTGAGGGCTGTCCGTGCATAAGGAAGCCTGCTCTGGGACAGCACTGCTTCAGACTGGACACCAGCATTTGGAACCTTCTATACCAATTGTGTAAACCACTTTCTCAATATCTGCCTTATTACTAGTAAAATAGGCACTTTACCCATTTGCTTTATTATTTTTTATTATATACGTGTATGTTTATTAACTAACGAGAGAGGAGAGAGAGAGAGGGAGGGAGGGAGAGAGAGAGAG
>NW_017731373.1:3376596-3387011 GCF_001890085.2 Hipposideros armiger | reverse complement strand
GAGAGAGAGAGAGAGAGAGAGAGAGAGAGAGAGAGAGATGACAGAGATATAGAGATGATAGAGTTAGAGAGATAGAGAGAGAGAGAGCCAGAGGGAGAGGCTTCCTCTTTCCACCTACCTTATCGTCTCTGACTCAGTGAGCAGCCTTGCTAGTTGATAAGACCAATTTTTATTCTAAATTTTACAATTAAAAGGAAAGAAATAAGCGTTCCTTGCCCAATTAGTGTGTCAAGTTAAGGAATAGCCTCAGTAATGTAGGAGAGTTCTCTTTTACAGAAGAGTTACAGTTAGTAAATATGGAAAGAATGATAGGATTAGAAAGTTGCCATCTTATAACCCCTAATACAATAATCAGTTCAGGCAACAATCATGAATACATGAAACTAATAAGTGAAAGGCCAATGGGGACCTTTATAATGGGGGAATTAGGCAGTCACTGCACAAATCCACTGATCAATCTTAGCATAAAGAAAAGCAATCAGACATCGTGTGCTGCATGTGCTTGATATGCTGCAACATGAAAAACACTACACACTGTTCTTGCTGAAAATGGTGAGCCTGCATCTAATCATGACTTGGGGGCTCACTTCTATTTACAGAAAATATGGGAGAACAGAACCAATTAAGTAATGGCATAGGAAGGAAACAGACTATGGAATATTCTACAGGATAAATCAATGGCATGAGGAAAAAAGTTAGAATAGACTACTCTAGGTTCAGAGACCTAAAAGAGATAAAAACAAATGTGATATGTAGACGTTATTTAGTCCTCTGTGAACAAGGTAAATATTAAAAGAAAAAAATTAACCTCTTTAAATTACTGTTTCTCTTGAGATTGTTTTTTGTGATTAAAAACATATAATTTTAAATTTACTATATTAACTTTTCTAAGGTGTACAGTTTATTCATGTTAATTATATTCACACTGTTGGGCAGAAAATCTCTAGAATTTTTCATCATGCAAATGAAACTCTGTATCCATTCAACACTAATTCTCCCCTTGCCCTAGACCTTAGCAACTACCTTTCTATTTTTTGTTTCTATGATTTTGAATACTTTAGATACTTCATCTGAGTGAAACCACACAGTATTTGTCCTTTGTGACTAGCTTATTTTACTTAGCATAAAGTCCTTCAAGTTTATTCATGTTACAACATGTGACAGAATTTTCTTCTTTTTTAAGGCTTAATTATATTTCATTGTATGTATATACCACATTTTATCTTTTTTTTAAATTTATTTTTCAGTAACAGACATATACTATTATATTAGTTTTGGGTGTACAGCATAGTGATTAGACATTTATATACCTTAAGAAGTTATCACCTTGGTAAGTCTAGTACCCATCTGATACCACACATACTTATTACAATATTGTTGACTATATTCCCTATGCTATAGTTTACACTTTTCTTTATCCATTCATCCTTTGATGGACATTTGTGTTGCTTTCATCTCTTGGCTATTGAGAATAATATTGCAGTGAACATGGATAGGCAAATATCTCTTCAATATCCTGCTTTGAATTTTTTGGATATATAACCAGAAGAGAGATTGCTAGATCATATGGTAATTCTATTTTTAATTTTTTGAGGAACCTCCAGGCTGTTTTCCTCAATGGCTGCACCATTTTATATTTCCACCAACAGTGCACAAGAGTTCCAATTTCTCCACATTCTTGCCAACACTTGTTATTTTTTCTTCTTTTGATAGTGGGCATCTTAAGGGGTGTGAAGTGATAACTCATTGTGGTTTTGATTTGCATATCTCTGATGATTAGTGATGTTGAGCATCTTTTCATATGCTTTTTAGCCAAAAGATAAAAATCAATGCAAAATGGATTAAAGACTTGAATGTAAGACCTAAAACCATAAAACTCCAAGAAGAAAACAGAGGGTAAACTGACATCAGTCTTGGCAATGATTTTTTTTTTTATATGACACTGACCACACAGGCAACAAAAGCAAAAATAAACAGATGGGACAACATCAAACTAAAAAGCTTCTGCAAAGAAGAGGAAATAATCAACAAAATGTAAAAGCAACCTGTGAAATGGGAGTATATATTTGCAAATCATATATCTGATAAGAAGCTAATATATAAATATACAAGGAGCTCATACAACTCAATAGCAAAAACAGTCTGATTAAAAAATGGTCAAAGAACCTGAATAGACATTTCTCCAAAGAATACATAACAGATACATGAAAAAGTCTTCAACATCACTAATCATCAGGGAGATGCAAATCAAAGCCACAATGAGATATCACCTTATACCTGTTAGGATGGTGTTATCAAACAGACAAGAGATAACAAGTGCTGGCAAAGGTATGGAGAAAGGGAACCTTTGTACACTACAGGTGGGAATGTAAATTGGTACAGCTACTATGGAATACAGTATGGAGGTGCCTCAAAAAATTAAAAGTAGGTCTATGATATATAAAAAAATTAAAAATAGGTCTATGAAGTAATTTTTACATGTGGTGTGAGGTTAGAATGGCTTCTTACTTTTTTCCTATATGAATATCAAGTTGTTCCAGAAACATTTTTAGAAAGGATATTATTTACCCCATTGAATTACCTAAGCAGGTTTCTTAAAAATTAATTGTTAATATACCTGTGGGTCTATTGCTTGTTTGTGTTATATTAATCTATATATCTATCTTTATGCAAACACTGCCCTGTCTTGATTATATACATTTATAATGTCTTCAAATAAGTTAGTACAAGTCTTCCAACTTTGATCTTGAGCAAAATCATTTTGTGTATTCTATGTTTTTGCATTCCCTTATAAATTTTAAATCAGTTTGCCAATTTCTACAAACAGCCTGCTGGATTTTAGTCTTTATTTTGAGATAATTTAAAACTTTACAGAAACATTATAAAAATAGTACAAAGAGTTTCCATGTACCCTTCATCCAGATATGTGTTATGTGTCCATCTCACATAACCACAGAACAATTATCAAAAATAAGAAACTAACCTTGATATGATACTATCAACTAAATTACAGAACATGTTTGGATTTCACCAGTGTTTCTACTAATGTGCTTTTTCTGTTCCAGAATTCAGTCTTGGATCCCATGTTGCATTTAGCTGTTATGTCTCTTTCATCTTAAATTTGTGATAGTCTCAATTTTCCCTGTCTTTCACAATCTTGATGCTTTTGAAGTGTACTAGTCAATTATTTTGTTGAATGTCTCTCCATTTGGATTTGATTTATACTTTCTTATGATAAAATTGAAGTGATGAATTATTTAAAAAGATATTACAGAGCTTATATCCCCTTCTTAGGGTATGATATCAAAGCATACTTAAGGTTAATATGTATTTTAACACTCTAGTATGATGTTATGTTTAGTGACTTTGTTAAGATACTGTCTTTCAAGATTCTCCACTATAAAATTACATTTTTCCCTTTGTAATTACTAAATATTGTGGAGACATACTTTGAGACTATGGGGTCTGAGAATTAAGTTTACAAACTTGCCACCATGTGCTTACATTGGCAGCACTGTACAAATAGCTTGGTATATCAGTGTCTCACAACTGTGTTCATGTCGATATGTAGCAGTGTCTTGCTGAGTGATGTTCATTATTGTTGTATGTTATTGTGTGCTGTCACGAGAATGTCTGAGCTTGACTTAGAGCAACAAACAAACATTAAATTTTTTGTTAAACTTGGCAAGAATGGAAGTGAAATCAGGGACATTTTAGGCCAAGTTTATGGGGATAATGTCATGAAGAAAATGGCAATGTACAAATGGATTAAACGTTTTTCTGAGGGGAGAGAATGTGTCATTGATGAAGAGAGGTCAGGGCGGCCAGTAATGAGCAGAAATGATGAAAAAATTGCAAGAATGCATTGAATTGTGTGTCAAAATCATCGGCTGACTGTGAGAAGCATAGCAGACCAAGTAAACATTGATAGAGAAACAGTTAGGAAAATCTTAACTGAAAATCTTGGTATGAGAAAGGTGTGTGCAAAAACAGTCCCAAAGGAGCTTTTGCATTATGACAATGCACCAGCTCACACAGCTCTGTGAAGGAGATTTTAGCCAGTAAACAAATAACTGTATTGTAACATCCTCCCTACTCACCTGATCTGGCTCCCCATGACTTCTTTTTTCATCCAAAGATAAAGAAAATATTGAAAGGAAGACATTTTGATGACATTCAGGACATCAAGGGCAATACAATGATTGTTATGATGGCTATTCCAGAAAGAAGTTCCAAAATTGCTTTGAAGTGGACTAGGTGCTGGCATCAGTTCATAGCTTCCCAGTCTGAAGGTGACTGTAGTGATATTCAGCAATGAGATATGTAGCACTTTTTCTAGAATGAGTTCATGAACATAATTGTCAGACCTTGAATGCAAATATCCTGCTTTTGCTTAAACTTTTACTCACTAAACCTAGCAAAAGAATTAGGTGGATCTGGTACTGGAAACACTGGACCTCCATTCAAATGCATAAAAATGAATCTAGACACAGTCCTTACACTCTTAACAAAACTTAACTCAAAATGAATTATAGACCTAAATGTAAAGCTCAAAACTATAAAATTCCTAGAAGATAACGTTGGAAAAAACCTAAATGACCTTGGTTATGGCAATGACTTTTTAGATATGACACCAAAGGCATAGGACATGAAAGAAATAGTTGATAAATTGATTTTCATTAAAATAGCAACTTCTCTGTGAACAATAATGTCAAGAGAATAAGAAAACAAGCCATAGGTTAGGAGAAACTATTTGTGAAAGATACATCTGATAAAGAACTATTATCCAAAATATACAAAGAGCTCTTAAGACTCAACAATAAGAAAATAAACAACTTGATGAAAACAATGGGCCAAAGATCTTAACAGACACCCCATTAAAGAGGATATACAGATGGCAAATAAGCATTTGTGAAGATGTTCCACATCATATATCATCAGGGAAATGCAAATTAAAACAACAATGAAATACCACTACACACCTATTATAATGGCCAAAATCCAAAACAGTGACAATACCAAATGCTGGTGAGGATGTGGGATAACAGAAACTTTAATTCATGCTGATGGGAAAGCAAAATTGTACATCCACTTTGCAGCTTCTTACGAAAGTAAACATATTCTTACTATGGAATCCAGCAATTACACTCCTTGGTATTTACCCAGAGGAGATGAAAACTTATGTTTACACAAAAACCTGCACACAGATGTTCATAGCAGCTTTATTCATAATTGTCAAAACTTGGAAGCAATCAAAATGTCCTTCAGTAAGTATGTGGATAAACACTGTGGTCCATCCAGATAATGGAATATCATTCATCATTAAAAACAAATGTTCTATCAAGCTATTAAAAAATGGAGGGCACTGAAATACATATTAGTTAGTGAAAGAAGCCAATCTGAGCAGGCTACATACAGTAAGATTCCAACTATATGACATTCTGGAAAAGGCAAAACTATGGAGACAGTATGAAGATCAGTGGTTGCCCAGGGATGGGAAAGTATGGACAGAGATGAATATGAAGAGTACAGAGGGTATTTTTTTAAGACAGTGAAAATACTCTATATTATTCTATAATGATGGATACATATTATACATTTGCCCAAACACATACTTTTTGCCATTTTTAAACTGTAAAAGTTATTTAAATTTGTTTTATGCTCTGCTAAATTGTGTATCCTGGAAAATGTTCTATGTCACTTGAAAAGAATGTATATTCTGCTGTTGTTGGGTAAAGTGTTCTATAGATGTCTATTAGGTTCAGTTGTCCAAGTCTTATATTTTCTTGATCTTTAGCCTAGTTATTCTATTCATTATTGAAATTTTTAAGTCTTTATTATTTTTTAATTATCTCTTCCTTCATTTTTATGTATTTTGGTGAATATATGTTTATAATTATCATGTATTTCTGATGGATTGACTCTTTATCATTATGAAGTGTTTCTTTTTATCTCTGGTAACATTTTGTTTTAAAGTTTATTGTGTCTGATATCAGTACAGTCATTCCAGCTTTCTTGTGATTGCTGTTTGCACGATATATCTTTTCCATCATTTTACTTTTATTCTATTTGTATCTTTGAATCTAAACTGTATTTCCTACAGACAGCATATAGTTTTATCCTTTTTAATTCAATCTGACAATCTTTGTTTTTTTATTGGATTATTTAATCTATGTTTATGTTACTATTGATAGAAGTGAATTTATGTCTGCCATTTTACTTTTGGTTTTCTTTATTTCTCATAATTTTTTGTTCCTTTTTCCTCTTTGGCTGCTTTCTTTTACATTCAGTGGATATTTCTTAATTTAAACAATTTTTTGCTATACATTTTGGGTTATTCCTTTAGTGGTTGCTTTAAGACTTACTGTAGACATCTTAACTTATGAAAATTAGCTTCAGATTTTTGGTGTGTCTAAGTTCAGCAAACAACTATTGATAATAGAGAGTATGTCAGATAAGCATCACATGAATAAGAGGTGGAGATGGTAGAAATTATATATGTTGAACTCTTGTTATATCTTGCCTAATTTTAAACTTGTAATAGGCCCACGAAGTAGGTTGTCAATTCAACAGGGATAATTGGGGCCGAATGAAGTTAAGTGACTTGTTCAAGGGCACATAACTAATAAGGAATGAAACCAGACTTGAGACTGCCTGAGCCCAAACCCATCTTTTCTTATAACATATGAAATCTAGAAGAAAGGAAATTTAAGTGTTTTTAATTTTGAAGGTTAGATTTATGGAAAAGTTACAAAAAAGGAAAGTACAGAGAGTTCCCATATACCTTTCCTCTTCAGGCAGCCTGAGCTAATGTAAAATGTCTATTTCCAAATGCTTACTAAAATTATTTAAATAATTAATTATTAAATAAGTAATTTTTAAAAGAAATCAATGGAGCTCAAAATCAAGATGGGGAAATCCACAGTAATGAGAAATAGAGTTACCTCAAAGTAAGATAAAGGTTGAGGCTGAACAATTCACAGGAGTATAGAAACCAGATATAAATCTTAAAGTTTATGGCCCTTGGTTTTAATTTCTATTCAGAAAGAGCAGTATAGGTCATAAGCCTTTGAGCTACCAATATAAGGCTGGAATTAGAAGGGACTTTTTAATTAATGAACTAGAGAGCAGAAATTTCTCTATTTCGGGACTATGGAGGCAATAATAAAGTTCATTGTTCATATAGGACTTTGAATAAAAGGAAATCATCCACTAGAAACTGGAACCCCAAGTCAATTTTCATCAATAAACATACAACTCCTAGACATAGTAAATACTCAGTATTTGCTGACTATTTGAACATATTTAAAGGGGCATTCCTCTCCTTCATTCCCTAAGACTCCTGTGAATGCACATTATTAGTGAAGTGATACATGCCACTTAGGATATGCACCAGTGAGGCAGCAAGGCATCTGCTCCCCAAGTAAAGTCACACACACTCAGACTTTATTTTGCCACAGTGTAAGGGCTTTGTGAGCTATTTCAAGGAACATGATGCTGCTGAGTGGCATTTGGGGGGCTAAGACCTGGCAGTTGCTGACAGGAAGGCCCTGGTGCTCCCTGGCTTGGCTGGCATCTCAGTGCATATGATTTCCCAGCAGATGAGATGTCAGAGCCTGTGGACACATGGACAGAGGAGCAGGTGTTGACCTCTGATCCACAGCCTTCTGGCACATTTCCTTTTTTTTTCTTCAATTGAAAAATAATTTATAGTAAATAGTAAACGTTCTCTTTATTCCATATTGTCCCTGATGCCACCTGCCATTAGCTTGTGCTTCACAGGGTACTGCAAAGACAGTTTTCCCCGGAGGGAAAAATGAAAATGTTACGTTTAAAACATGTCATATTTTTCTCTGGTTTCTCAGGCATGTGGAGGCAGTATTGTATATCAGGTTAGAGCATGAAAACTTCCTGCAGCTTTATTGGATGGAGGTGAGGGGAGATTCATTTATCTTAATAATACAGAAAAATCCATAATTCCAGAAGGAGGAAAACAGCTTTCTATTAGTTTCAGAATCTAATAGACCTGAGTTTGATCTGTAGCTGTGTATCTTTAGGTAAATTGCTAAATAGCCGTTAACATCTTCTGTACAATAATAATGCCTTTCTATTAGGGTTGGCTATTAGTATTACATATAAAATACATATCAATAACATAACATATAAAGTAATACATATATATGTAGCTGATAAAATGTTTATTAAAATGACTTTTTAAAATAATTATTCTTTCTAATAGTTGCCCTTTTCCTTTTTTTTAGGTTTTATTTTTTTATTAAAATTTATTGGGGTTACAATGGTCAACAAACTACACAGGTTCCAGGTGTACAATTCTGTAATACATCATCTATATATTGTATTATGTGTTCACCACCCAGAGTCAGCTCTCCTTCCATCACCATATATTTGACCCCTTTACCCTCTTCTACATCTCCCCTCTGCACTTACCCTCTGGTAACCAATAAACTGTTGTCTGTGTCTATGAGTTTTTCTTTCTTTCTTTCTTTGTCTTGTTCCTTTGTTGCCTTCAGTTTTATATCCCATATATGAGTGAAGTCATACAGTTCTCAACTTTTTCTGTCTGACTTATTTCACTTAGCATAATAATCTCGAGATCCATCCATGTTGTCACAAATGGCACTATTTCATCTTTTCTTATGGCAGAGTAGTATTCCATTGTGTATGTATACACCAAACCTTCTTTATCCAATCATCTATCGAAGGACACTTTTGTTTCCATGTGTTGACCACTGTAAATAATGCTGTAATGAATATCAAAATACATATATATTTACAGATAAATGTTTTCAGATTTTTTGCATATATACCCTGGAGAGGGATTGCTGGGTCACATGGTAATTCTATTCTTAATTTTTTGAGGAACCTCCACACTGCCTCCATAACCATTGCACCAATCTGCATTCCCACCAACAGTGTATGAGGGTTCCTTTTTCTCCACAGCCTCTCCAGCACTTGTTACTATTTGTCTTGTTGAGTATAGCCATTCTAACAGATGTGAGGTGATATCTCATTGTGGTTTTGATTTGCATTTCCCTAATAGCTAGTGAAGTTGAACATTTTTTCATATATCTATCTATTGGCCATTTGTATGTCTTGTTGGGAGAATTTCTGTTCATGTCCTCTGCCCACTTTTTAATTGGATTGTTTGTTTTTATGTCATTGAGTTGTATGAATTCTTCATATATTTTGGATATTAGACCCTTATCGGAGGCATTGTTTGCAATATCTTCTCCCATTCAGTTGATTGCCTCCTTATTTCATCGATGGTTTCTTTTTCTGTGCAGAAGCTTTTTAGTTTGATATAGTCCCAGTCATTTATTTTAGCTTTTACTTCCCTTGCCTTTGAGGTCAAATTCATAAAACCCTCTTTGAAACTGAGGTCCATAAGTTTAATACTTATGCTTTCTTCTATGCAATTCATTATTTCAGGTCTTATATTTAGGCCTTTTATCCATTTTGCATTAATTTTGGTACATGACAAATAGCAACCTATTTTTCATTCTTTCGCACATGGCTTTCCAATTTCTCCAGCACCATTTATTGAAGAGAATTTCTTTTCTCCATTTTGTGTTTTTGGCCCCTTTGTTGAAAATAATCTGTCCATTTTTATATGAGTTTATTTCTGGGTTTTCAATTCTATTCCATTGGTTTGTGTGTCTGTTTTTCCGCCAATACCATGCTGTTTTGATTATTGTTGCTCTGTAGTACAAGCTGAAGTCAGGGGCCTTTTTCCTTTTCTTTCACCAAATAACATTTATTAGTCAAATAACCCAATCTAATGTATCTCTTCTTTTACTTATTTTGCATGGTATGTTTCCAATGATCTTCTGCAGATGGGGAAGGTAGGGAATAGACTTCATTGCTTGTTCCTCTGTGTAGTTGTATCCAGGCTGAGTTCTTTCCTGTCCACTGGTCCTCAGTGAGGATAATCATGGAAGAAGTAAACACCTATTCACTATTTGTTGTATTATAGCTATTATACCTTCTACCTTTCCCGAAGAGAAATCTACTATTCCCAAATAAATGTATGTTCCATTTACTATGGCTTTACAACAAATAACTCTAAACCTTAGTATCTTAAAACACTGACAACATTTATTGTGCTCGTAACTTGTGGTGATAGCACCTCTCTGTTCATCTCAGGTAAGCTGAGGTGGCTTGAAGAATGGGGACTGGGATCATCTGAAGGCTAGTTACTCTAGTTACTCTCATGTCTGGAGGTGACTGCTAAAAGGGCTTGAGCAGCTGAATATGGAAGAGATAGGTATCCTTAGGCAGCTCTCTCAACTTTATGTGATTTCTCCAAAAAGTCTCCCCAACATGGCAGCTTTGGGTTAACTGGACTTCTTACCTATGGGTTCTAGTCTCCCAAGGCAGAGAGAAAGAGAAAGAGA
>NW_017731373.1:3356416-3375921 GCF_001890085.2 Hipposideros armiger | reverse complement strand
GGCTGCTGGCCGCTCACGCTGGCTGCTGGCTACACACGGTAGCCCATGGCAACCCACTGCAGCAGGGGCTGCAGCCTACACCGTTGGCGGCGACTCACGGCAGCCCAGCTCCAGGTTGAGCTGTTGTTCAGCATCTTAACTGTAGAGGGAAGTGTCACTGGCCCTCATATGTGGGATCCGAACGAGGGCCCTCTGGCGTCCCAAGCCAGCCCCCAACCATCACGCCACTTGGCCGGCCCTGATATTTCTTTAATATCTGGCTTACTAGAAGTCTGGATTTCCCTATTTGATTCTGAATTCAATCTGTTGAGATGTTGTTTTGGTTGAAATATGAGGAGAAAATCTGATCTTACACAGATATAGAGTTGAAAAGGAGAGGTGTGTTTTAATAGTCTTTTCTGCTTTGATACTAGATCAAAACTCAATAAGTGCTAGTTTCCTAAAGGTTAGTTAGAAGGTAAAATCTGAAACCATATCAACGAATCTGTACACTTGTAAGAGAATGAGAATGAAAAAGACATTTCTTAGTATTATAATGAAAATAGTTTTGATGCTAAAAACTGAAAGTGTCTTGGGGACCCTCAGGGGGCTTGAATTACTCGTGAAGAATCACAGGTGTATTTTTAGTCAACAATCCTCCCCGAGCTTTTGAAGGTTGTTCCACATTGATCCCTTTCGTTTCCTGTGGGGTTCTTTTGTGGTTTTTGTTCTGATGCTTTTTCTCTTTGACCTCAGTCCATCTATTATCTCAGCCTTCCTCTTCCCACTCCCTTCCATTTCCCGACTGAATTTATTAAGTGCACAATCCCTTCAGTGCATACGGGGGTCTTGGAAACTTTATCACCTCAGGTCGTGAGTCAACTGCATTTTTCTACCCAGTTAGTCCTGTACTAACAGAAGGGCTAGGGCAGCTGGGACTTGTTGACTCATTTATCACTGGCTTACAGTGATCACTGGGAAGAGATTTGAACTCTGGTCCCCTTAGTTTGAAGAGTAAAGTGGAAATGGTGGGAATCTTTATGGGCCATGGATACTTTTTCCGTAGAGTACTTATAATCAAATACATCACTTTTACCATTCTAGCATACCATCTCTTTTCACTTTCTCATCTCTTAAGCTGTTTTGTTATTTTTATAATATTGTATTATTTACTTGATTTGTATCTATCCTCCCCAGTAGCATGTCAGCTCTATGAGGGAATGGACTTTTTCTTAACTGTTTTATTTTTAGTTCTTAGAACAATTCCTGACACATTGTAGGGGCTCAGTTAGGGGCTCAATATATACTCTGTGAATGCCTTTCCCCAGTAAGGAGATTGAACATGAAAACTTTCTTTAAAGTGTACATAAAAATTTATATACATTCTATATTAATGACTATTCCTTTATAGCAGATTATCCTAGACTTACTTTGTGACCTTTTGCAGTGAGAGGCTGTGTAATAGAGTATGAAGAGCCAGACTGAATCTGAGATACCTAGGTTCAAATCTAGGCTCTCCCAATTTTCAACTTTATGACTGTGTAAGAGGCTTTGCCTCTGACTCTGTAGAATGGAGACACTAGCCTTATTGCATGATGGTGAGTCAAGTGCTTAGACTAGTACATATTGTGTAGTAAATATTAGGTCTACTGTTTACTGTTGCTGTTAAGCTCTCCTGCTTGAGGGTCACCACTTCTTCTTTGATAGTGAAGAATGCGATGCTTCTTTCTGATCCTGGGGAGGAAGAAGTAGAAATCTTGTTTTCTCTACCAAGTAATAACAGATAGCTTACTTTATTTCCAGGATATTATTCTCTTTATGTGTATCTTAGAAAAAGTATAGGTGGTCTTGGAGGTTGTAAAACTATGAATTCTAGTTGAGAACAAGACATGTAACCATGGGTATGTGAAAGAAAGCCTGTGAATATCAGTGCTTTTCAGACAAAATATAAGAACTAATACCATTAGCTAACTTGTTTTGTGTTCTTATTGTATGACATGTGCTGTTCAAATCCCCAAATTAAATAGAATTTAATCTTTACATTTCATCATCACAGCAAGCCTAGGAGGTAGGAACAATTATTATCTAGCTTTTTAAAGATGAAGTAGCTGAGATACAAGAAGTAAAGTATTTTGCACAAAGTTACATAAGCTGGGATTCAAACTCAGGTTCTCTTATTTCCATATCAATGCTCTTAACCACTGTGACATTTAAAAAATGAATGAGTAGCTTCTATTCTGTGTAGGTAAGTAGGTTGATATCTGTACGGATTGTCATAGGTCCAGGCAAATGGAAGAGTTAAGAAAAGGGGCCTTCCCCAGACCAAAATATTACTCTGTAGGTTAAAGTTTCTTGGGCCATAAATTTGAGGTGGATATAACCATGATTCTCCTCTCCTGCTCTTGGCTTGGGCTGACAGACACAGTCTTTATTTACCACTGGGATAAAACAAGACAAACAGATGTGATGTACTTTTCATAAAATATATACGGTCTCTTTCCAACAGCAAAATGTTTGAGACACAGGGATGTTGTCAGGACAGCAACTGCAAAGCCACTTTAGGCTTGAAAACAAAGGTACATTTACGTACTTGAAATAAGTCTTATGAATACTATTGCTACAGTTAAGCACAAAGAAGAGAGGAATCAACTTTGGAAAAGAGAAGAGGCATCTTATGGTAATGAAATGGTCACTTGTCAGCCATTAAGTCTAGGAAAAATGTCTGCACAAATAAAGAACATAAAGAAACAATCAATTTCCCCAAAGGCGCTGGCTAAGGTATGACTGTTCTTCACAGATAATTGAAACGTGAGTAATATTTTATTCCTCTCAATGCATGTGAAATGATTTTTCCATTGGTATTTTATTTCACCTAAGAAAAAACATCCCCTCCATTTAGTGCAGGTTTAATTTTATTGGGTTGTCGGAAAAGTCATGACGCATTTTTGCAACAAAAAACATAGAAAAAATACGTCATAACTTTTCCAACAGCCCAGTATTTTCACCTGCTTTCCAAAGGAGATTGTAGGCTACTTTAAGCTTTGTGAAAAGCAATATTCTTTTCCAGGGGGGACGTGGATGATACCTTGTAGTCTTAGAAAACATCCTGGTATCTATAAAGCATGAAGCTTTGGGGTACAATGTAGAATTCTGGAAAGATGATTTATATTTCGGAGCCCTTGCTCTCCATACTGGATTTACTTCCAAATAGCTGTGTGATTGCATCGGTTTCTTGATCCTCAGCTTCCTCACCTGTAAATTAAAAGGGATATTCTGTAAGTAAATTCCTAAAAATAGGCACATTTACAAATCACCTAGTTTTAAGGTTGGCAAACTAGTGGGACATGTACAATAGTATTGAACTCAGATGTGGAATAATTTGTCCAGGTGGAAGTTGTTCCACATAATAACGGCATTGGGAACGAGCGGTTCTTCTTCCCAGGTGTTTGGAGTCCTAATAGGTAAGCTACGATTAGAGATAAGTACCTGGCCTACTTCACAGAGTGATGTATCAACTCCAAATCCTTTTTAAACCATACTACTTGCCTTATTCACCCTAGGTTAACAAGAGCAGAGATCTAGTCTTTTCTTATTGTCTCCATTTTCTTGGAGCCCAGACAATCCATGACATGGGAGATACCCAATGAATAAAACTTTTAAATGAATACATAGAAATCTTTTTCTGGACATAATTCCATGAACTTTGTTGTGCCTTTTAGAAACATACCCTGGATTTGCACTATGATAGATGAAAATGTATAGAGGTCAGAGTGTGATATGATATGCTCACGGACAAGCGATTCTTACTTAACCCTCAGCATCTTCTTGATAATAGTGATCTACTTGCTTTGTAATTCATTACTTTGTGAACTTTGGATTCCCTGAGTTTAGTTTGTGAATATGGATGATACAACTGGGATGGATAAAACTTTTGAATGTGAATTTTTTAAGACTTAACTCTTTTAAACAGAAGACGTAAGGCAAACAAATTTCAAGTGTAGATATTCATTTAGGTTTTTGGAGTACAGACTTATTTGGCTTCTATTAGTAACTTGTGGGTTCATTCATTGACAGGTGCTAGAGAGTTGCCAATATTCTAGGTTATTTTCATGGTAGCATAATTGTAAGAAAGACTATTTTGTGGAGAATTGATGATGATGTGAATTTTTCTGCTGAATAGTGTAGGGCAAAGGTTTTGACTCAATCTGTTTTTCGGCCTTCTTTTCAAATTAATCAGCCTTATTTAGAAATCTTGGAATATATGTGTGACCAGAGGCATAGAACATAAATATATTGGATTGAGAAATAAGAGTTGAATAAATAAATAAATAAATTGTATTTTAGTTGAATGAATTTGGTGATTGCTTATGGGTAAGCATTATACTTTGGAGGTTTTCATAGAGTTAAGAAATTTTAAGTTGAAAAATAAGTATACTGTGAAATCAGAGCTTAGCTAACAAATTATTTATTTGATCAATACCTTTGAATACACCATCCATCCTCAACATTTCTGAAGGCTGTACATTATAACTACGTGGCTGAATATAATGTCTAATAATTTGCAGATTGCTTTGTTGGTGCTGACATCTCTCTCCATTTATAATGAAGAGTCTGTTGTGAATAAGCATTGTAACCTTCATAAGCTCTTGAGAAGGCCAAGTTAAAGTACAAAACAAAGCCCTAAAAAACCACCCTACTATAAATTGGCTTTAATCTGAATGCTGTTTTCCTTGGAATATAGGAAATGTTTTTATTCTTGTCTGTACCTCATGTAGCAGTCTTCTTAAATTCTACGATGAAGGATTTTATTGGGCTTTATTATTTGGTCAAGTATTTTTTTATAGTTAGTGAGGACATGAAGGGGCTACAGCGATTTTTAATAACACAAGAATACATGTTGCTGACAGAATAGCAGCATTTAAAAAAATATTGCCAAGTTAATTAATAAAAGAATGACATCATAATTTTAAAAGCTGTGGCGGTGCCCATCATACAAGGGCAATGTCTGTGTTAGTTGGGTTTTGTATGTATCTTCCACATGGCTCTCATTGCTACTCTGACCAACTGTGCCAACAATTTAACCTTCTCAAGGTTACTTGATTTTCCATGTAGAAGTGTCTCTAACTTTCCCTGGATAGGAAAATACAGAGGTAAAATTATAAATTATTTATAGGCAGTAAATTAAAAGAAGAATTCTTTCCTTTCACAAGGTATTTTCAGCATTTTCATGACATCAGAACTTTTTTAAAAAATGAAATGCAAAGGTAACACTAGCAGTAACTTTTATAAACATTACCCTGCAAGTAAGCAAAAATAGATAACATGGTTGTATTTAGACATAGACCCTTTTGGACAAAAGGTGGGAAACTTGGATTCTAGCATGAACTTGGATTAGCTACTTTTGGATTTTGTGCAAGTCACAGAATTGGAGTGCATTGAATATGAATGTAATCTTCACTGCTTCAATTTCTTCACAATGGAAACATATAGTAAAAGTGTGTTGTGAAGACAACAATTAAACAATTTAATTAGGGTATTTGGTATGAAAATAATCTAATTTTAGTTTATGTTATGAAACATCTTTCATGTTACGTAAAGATTTTCATCTCTTTTCCTCCATTCCTCCCTTCCTCCCTTCCTTCCTTCCTTCCCTCCCCCTCTCCCTCCCTCCCTCCTTCCTTCCTTCATTCTTTCCTTCCTCTCTCTCTCTTTATTTTCAAATATAATTGACATGTAACGTATTAGTTTCAGATGTTTCACAATGATTTGATATTTGTATGTATTGCAAAATGCTCACTGAGTCTAGTCAACATCAATTACCACACAGTTATAAATGCTTTTTTCTTGTGATAAGAACTTTTAAGATCTACTTTTTTAGCACTTTCAAATATGCAATATAGTATATGACTATAGTCACCAGGCTACATTACATCCTCCTCACTTATTTATTTTAAGGCTAGAAGTTTACACCTTTGGACAGCCTTCACCCATTTCGTCCACCCCCACCTCCATCTCCGGCAACCACCAACCAATCTGTTCTTTATGTTGATGAGCTTGCTTTTTGTTTGTTTGTTTGTTTGCTTTTTAGATTTCACATATAAGTGAAATCATATGGTATTTGTCTTTCTTTGTCTGACTTATTTTACTTAGCATAATGCCCTCAAGTTCCATCCATATTGTCGCAAATGACAAGATTTCCTTATTTTTTGTGGCTGAATAATATTGTATTTTTTGTATGTGTGTATCATACTTTTTTATGTATCTACTGATGGATACTTAGGAAATTTCATATTGTGGTTATTGTAAATAATACTGCAGTGAACATGGCAGTGCAGATATCTTTTCGAGTTAGTGTTTACATTTCCTTCAGATAAATGCTCAGATGTGAAATTGCTTAATCACATGGTAGTTCTATTTTTAATTTTTTGAGGAACCATCATACTGTTTTTAATAGTGGCTGCACCAATTTATATTACCACCAGTACTGCACAAGTGTTCCCTTTTCTCTACATTCTCACCAACACTTGTTATTTCTTGTCTTTTTAAAGACAGCCATTTCAAAAGGTGTGAGGTGATGTCATTGTGGTTTTGATTTTCATTTTCCTGATTACTAGTGATACTGAATGCATTTTCATGTACCTGTTGGACATCTGTATGCCTTCTTTAGAAAGATGTCTATTTAGATCATTTGCCCATTTTTAATTGTTTTTAAAATTTTTTTTTGCTATTGAGTTGTTATGAGTGCCTCGTATATTTTGGATATTAACCTGTTATCAGATATGTGGTTTGAAAACATTTTCTCTCATTTGGTAGGTTGCCATTTCACTTGGTTGCTTGTTTTGCTGCACAGAAGATTTTTAGTTTGATGTAGTTCCACTGATTTATTTTTTTGCTTTTGTTACCTTTGCTTTTAGTATCAAATCCAAAAACAACATTGCAACACCAATGTGAAAGAGTGTATACCTTATATTTTCTCCTAGGAATTTTATGGTTTACATTCACGTCTTTGATTCATTTTGAGTTGATTTTTGTGAATGATGTAAGATGAGGGTCCATTTTCATTCTTTTGCATGTGGCTCTCCAGCTTTCCCAGCACCATTTATTGAAGAGACTATCCTTACTCCATTGTACATTCTTGGCTATTTTGTCAAAAATTAGTCAACATATATGCATGGGCTTATTTCTAGGTTCTCTATTATGTTGCATGATATGTGTGTCTATGCCAATACCATAATATATTAATTACTGTAGCTTTGTAATATAGTTATACATGTTTATATTTTTTAAATTGTTTCTAAAGATGTGTTAATCTATGTAATATGTCTAGATAGCTTTATTTTTATTGAAGTTCTATATTTTATGAATATCAGATACAGGGTGGCATCAAAAAAAGAGTCCTGGAGTGTGAATGAAAAGATCTTTTGGGCCGGCTGAGTGGCCCAGTTGGTTAAGAGCTCACTCAAGAGTTTGAGCTCTGAGCAACAGCGGTTCAATTCCCGGCCTGAGCTGAGCAGCCGCTGAGCTGCCAACAGGTAGCAGGATGGCTCAGCTTAAAAAAAAGAAAAGAAAAAAGAAAGATCTTTGTCTTTGTCTTTTTCAGCTTTTAACGTATGTCAACTTACATAAGTGATTTACCATTTCTAGGATTCAGTCTCCTCAACCATAAAATTTGTAGGTTAGATTATTTGATCTTTAAGATCATTTTGGCTCATGCATTTCATAATTTATGTGTATTACCATAAATTATAATACACTGAATTCTTTTTCTTTAAATTTATTGTGGTGACACTGCTTAGTAAAGTTACATAGGTTTGAAGTGTACAATTCTGTAATACATCATCTATATATCACATTGTGTTTTCAGCACCTAGAGTCAGTTCTCCTTCCATCACCATATATTTGATCTCATTTACCTTCATCTACCACTCCTATCCCCCTTACCCTCTGGTAACCACTAAACTATTGTCTGTGTTTGTGAGTTTTTGTTTCTTTATTTGTCTTGTTCCCTTGTTGCTTTCAGTTTTATATACCACATATCAGTGAAGTTATATGGTCCTCAACTTTTTCTGTCTGATGTATTTCACTTAGCATAATGATCTCAAGATTCATCCATGTTGTTGTAAATGGCACTATTCCATCTTTTTTTTTTATGGCAGAATAGTATTCCATTGAATACAATGAATTCTTAAAATGGCAGAAATGACTTGATAATGAATTTCTTTATAAGTCATTCTTAAATAACCTTATCAAAAAGCCAAGCACATGTTGTTTTTTATTTTATTTTCTTTTTCAATTAAATGTATTGGGGTGACATTGGCTAATAACACTGTGTAAGTTTCAAGCATATATGCTATAATACATCATCTGTATATTGCATTGTGTGCTCATCACTCAAAGTCTGGTCTTCTTTCATCACCAAGTATTTGACCTCCTTTACCCTCTTTAATTTCCCCCCATCGCTTTTCCGCTCTGGTAATAACCATACTGTTGTTTCTGTCTTGTGAGTTGGTTTATTTGTTTGTTTTGTTTGTTTGATTGTTGCTTTCTGTTTTACTTATATTGCATATATGAATGAAGAATTTTATTTAATACTAAGAAACACTCAAAAATAACATTTGAATAAACACTACTCTTTTAATTTTAAATAATTTGTAGCATAGTCAAATTATTCAAAAGCTTACTAGTTGTTTCAGTCTAATTCTTTTCTGCCTGGTGAGTAGCTAATAAAATGCTCCCTTTTCTGACTGCAGCAAGGGTGTTCTATAAACCTAACCAGTGGTGATACCAGGAGAAGCCCATCTGGGGGAGGTAAGCCATTTCATTGTGAGCCAAGGGATTGAAAGCCAACATGAATTCAATAACGAAAATAGTTCTCCAAATTGGGCATTGCAATTTCCAACCATGAGTACAGGTTAACATTCTGACAGTCATTCATTCATTCATTTATTCATCCACCAGTATTTACTGGGTACTTTCTGGTCATTGTGCTAATGTTGGAGATAGAGATGAATATCTTGAAGATGTTCAGTCTCATGCTCACTTTGAATATTCCTGCTGGCAGGTTTCAAATTTGATTTAAGCTGAACTAGTGGCTTCTTGGTTTTTTCCACAAAAGGCTATTCTAATTTACAAATCATGTTTAGCTTGCATTCTTATACAGTGCCACTTTTGCATCTAAATTGTCACCCCAACTTCCTTTCCAACCCCCTCCAAATATTTAGTATGATCATCACTTTTGTTTTATTAATGACTGATTTACTTAAGAAATGCCATGTGAGGTACAAGCAGAAAACATTTTAAAGTCTTGGCTTTATTGTTTCTCATCATTGACTTTCAAACTAGTGCAGTGCGGGGAGCAGGGATTCCTTCATCTACGGACTTCTCAAGCAGATTCCAGAACTTCTTTAGTGCTTTTTCTCAAGTAACAGTTTCCGGTGTGATAAAATACAGTTCATCTATTATCAATGCTTTAATGTCTCTTCCAATTTAAAGCTTCTCCCATCCTCACTGGGCTTGGGAATCTATTCTGATTATTATTGCTGGTAACAAACTACCCCAAACTTTAGTGGCTTTAAACCACAACAATAATTTGTTTTTCTCATTAATCTGCAATTTTGACAAGGCTAGATGGGGGACTGCTCATTTCTACCCCCTGCATGTCAGCTGGGGTGAGTCAATTAGGAGGTGGAAGATCCACTTTCAAGACAGCTCTTTCGTGTGGCTGGCAAGTAGGTGCTGGCTATTGTTTGGGAATGCATAGGACTCTCTTCATCCTGTTCAGACTTCCTCGCAACATAATGAATCAGTTCCGGAAGCAAGTATAGCAAGAGAATGAAGGTGAAAGTATATTATATTCATTATGCTGCCTCTGGACGTTTGGGATCTGGTAAGGGGAAGGAAAAGGGGAGGCAGAAGTGAGGAGCTACTACCTGAATTGTCAGGTGCTAATCTGGTACTCATGTTCTCTGGGTTTGAAAGGTGGCCAAAACTTGCTCTTCTTTTCTGGGGGCAATTTTGTGGCCTTTTATGATACCTACCTTCACTGGGGACTCCTTGCACTGTTCCCTGAAGCAAATGACACCTCTTCAGCTGGCCCCTTATAAGTGCTTCCTTTAGCTCATTTTCTGGTGTTACAAATCATGCAGTCTCTTTTGGGGATGTGACCTAGCTCTGGCATTCAGAATTAGTGACTTAATCTCATGCAAACCATACCCTATTCAATGGTTTTCCTTCTGTCCTCACTGGTAGAAGTGAAGTTTTCTCACTCTATAGCGGCTTTCTTTTCTTATTGTGCCATTAGAGACAGTGTCAGTTCTTTTAACCTATCCTAATTGGGACTCAATTACCAGTATCCAAATCATGGGAAACTCATCTGAATTTTTTTAGGGGGTTCATAAAGCTCTTCTTTCTCCCTGCAGTTGGTGTCAAGCTGTCCTTCTCTTTTGGAGAGGTGAAAACAAAATATCCAACATCTTTCTCCTTAGAGATTCTCTCTATTAAATTGAATTGTTTTCATCTATTTTTATTACCTCTCTTTTTTTTACATACTGCAGAGGTAGGTGATAGTCTAAAGGTGGCAGAACCAGCTGTTGTCTACCATTTTTGTCCTATATATATATTCTGATGTTACATAGAAGATAGGAGCCTTTAACAACTTAACGTTTTTGTTCTCAGTGTTCTGCATTTAGTAACAACTGAGATAAGTGTCCCACATTCACATCCTGTCATATATACCTATTAATTAAATATTATAAATTCCTTAATCTTAAGATCACATATTTTTGGGGCAAACAGAGCAATTATATACTTATGGCAAATGAATGACTAAAGGACTGGAGACATACACCTATCCAACAACAGTTTCAAGCCAACCCATGTTACTGAGGGTGTATATCTAGTGGGCCAGTCTTGCACTGAAGTATTCAAGTTCTTATAATATCATTATGTTAGCTACAGTTTTCAGGCAGTGTGTGGAGTCTGAAATAAAATTAGTCATTGTTTCAATGTAGTCAATATAATAAGTTGAGCTCATTGTATTCACAAAGCAGGCATGTGTAACTAGCACATCTGGCAGTGTCTGTAATGTAGGTGAATTCCCAAAGATGGAAATTCAATTTCCTTCTAATTTGTAGAGAGGTGAATTGTACCCAGCACAGTCCATAGACCAGAAAAAAACTTCAAAAAATTTAATAAAGGCATATAATGGCTTGAGTCTTATAGGGGTTCAACCCAGAAATAATATGTACTTTAAACTTGGTCTTCTATCTACAAAATTTATATAGAGAAAGTATTGTTTGGGCTCTCTGCTAGGCAATGAAGAGGAGTCAGCGCCTCCTCAATCAGAGAGATTAAATTTTAATTGGGAGGTAAAAGGTAGGATGGCTCGTTCAATATATGTCTGCTTCAGCTGAATATCAAATGAGAATACATATCTAGTATAGTTCATGGTATTCAATGGGAATTCAGTAAATATTTGTTAAATAAATGGGTAGATTAAAAAAATGAATAAATGACTAATGAAGAGCATGGATTGAGCTGTCCCAGGGCACCATTAATATTCAGGAAAAATCTCATGGGTCAAATGGAGGTTCTTGATGTATTATTTTACCTGTTACTCCTAATCAATGTGACTGCAATATGATGAATGAAATTATTTTGCTTGGATAAAATAGATTTCACTCTTTCAGTGACTTCAATAGGAGAAAAGATTGAATCACTGCCTTGGGAATGAAATAGATGGAGGAAAACGAAAGAGTAACTCAGGTGAAGATGAAAACCTTCAGCTTGAGGCTGTCTTTATATTCAGCTGTAGAATCCCTGCAGAAACTTTCCCACTCTAATTTTCAGTTTAATCTGCCAGACACAGTTCATAAGTAGGACTAGAGGTAGGTTTTTGTTTTATTTTTAGTGTTATTTTTTTTTATCCTATCAATACACCAGTGGTAGATTTGGCTATGGGCTGCAATTGAAACTGCACTTTCTTTTAAATTTTGAAGTTTTAAATTTATTGTGAGAAGTTTTTCCTAAAAGAAATTCAAGCTTCAGGAAAAAGAATTTAAGTGATAGAGAAATGAGAGAGGGTTGGAGGGTGTTTGATTTAATCAGTGCAGAAGTCTACTGCTTAAAATAAGTAGAGGTTAGACCTTCCAGAAACGAGGCAAGAAAGTATATTATTCAAAAAGGAGGAATACCATGAAAGAGCACAGACAAGCTACATGATTATTGTGCAGTAAAAGGTACTTAACATTTCGGCTAGTTGGTTTCCTTATGCTGAGAACCTTACTGATTTTCTTTTCTAAATGTATTTCCCTGTCTGTAAGTACCTATGGGTAGAGGGATTCTTTTTTTAAATTATATTTTTGGAGGTGATATTGGTTGGTAAAGTTACATAGGTTTCAAGTGTACAATTCAATAATACATCATCTACATATCACATCGTGTGTTCACCACCCAGAGTCAGGTCTCCTTCCATCACCATGTATTTATCCCTTTTTGCTGGGCTTCTATAAGCCAAACCCTGAGAGAGCATCCTTGCCTCTTTGCTTCTATAGTACACTTTTTTTTTTTGAAAAAAAATAATTTGAAACTTTTCCTTTTTTTCCTGTCTTAAAAAAAAACAACCACTTTAACAGGGAAATTTTGCTGAAATTAGTTTGTGCAAACATACCTTTGCACCCGTGCATCTGAGTGCTTTTTTTCTTGGCATTGTATATCTGTTAGAGAAACCCTGGTGTGTGAAGTTAATTGGGAGGATGCCTTCCTCCTGCAGACAAACTCTCCATCCTTTCCACTCTTGAGGGTTCTGATTTGTGTTTAAGTATTATTCTGATTTGTGTGTGTATATCAAAAATGGTTCTGTTCAACACAGGACTGAAAGGTTGTACTGTTCTTCTTTATTCATGTGTTGATGTTTGTTTGAATTTGTGTATTGGAACCCACATCTCTGTGGTATATTTTAGGTTATAAATTCTTAGAGGACAGGGATTGTTACTCTTCGATTAACTTTGTATATCTTCCAGCATGGGCCTATGTATATACAAAAGCTTAATGCATTCAATCTGTTGAAAAATTACTGGGCCTGGGATTCTTCAAGGGTAAAATTGTATTCTATGATATTTTCATTTAAACATGGAATTCGTCCAGATTGATTCTTTCACAGAGCTGTTTTAATGTAAGATTTTATATGGAGGAGAATGAAAGCAAAATGCTCTCGTTTTACCAACATGTAAGAGCAGAGGGGAGATAATTAGCATTTAATGCACATCTGCTGTGTGACAGGAAATCTAACTTGAACAGGTTACCTCAGTGACTATTCACAAGGTAAGAGTTAGAAGATAATAAAGTGTATCTGAAGGATCCTAGTATTTACAATAGACTTACCTGTGTTTGAATTCCTGTTCTGCTAAAAGCTATGTAATCTTGAGAATTTTACTTAACTTCTCTGAAACTCTTGTAGTAAATATCTTTATTTTTAGATATGATTATTTAACATCTTTCTAATTTTCTTATGCTAGATTTCTAATTATGGGATTACTAGATCAAAATATATCACCTTGGAAGATCCCAAATACTTATTTACTATTTTCTGTTCCAAAGAGAGTCAGTGTATATTCCCAGCATTGTGTAAGAGTGGCAGTCCCATCATAATATCCCCAGTATTGATAGTTATTAGGACTTTTACTGTCATTCCAAATGTATTAAGTGAAAAATTACAGCTAGTTATAGCATGAATTCGTTAACTATTTGACATAATACATACATACATACACACACTCACACACACACATGTGGTGTAAAATAAATACAAATATATATAAAACATTGGGACCACACCATATTTTTTCTTTCTAACCTTTTTATTTTTAAACTTATAGTGTTTTGTGATACTATGGTAATTTCTGCACTATTTCATATTCAGATACAATGTTGACTAATGGCTTGAAATAGTATTCTTGATCATAGTAAAGAAATATACTATTTCTGATTTTCTAAGAGTTTTGTTCAGTGATAAATGTTGCATTTTATTTACTTAAAATTTTATTTCCATATTCTTCATAGCATTTCTATTTATCCTTTGTCCTTTCTTCCTTTCTTCCATTCTTCCTTCTATCCTACTACCCTTTGTTGCATATCTATATTCTTTTTTTCTTTACTTACCTAGTTTGAAGTATATATTTTATGTCTTCATCTCCCAAACAATCAACTTATAGGTGTATTAGTCAATTCTACTCTCTTTCTGTTTCTAGTATTATTAACTTTTTATCATTACCAAGGTGTTATTCCTGATTCTATTACAAATATTTGGTTTCTTTTCAAAATAAAAAGTTGAATTTTGAATATTAACAGTTTATTTTTTACTCATATCTTAAAATGAAAATATTTAAAGAATGTAAGATAATTCTTATAAACGTAGATTCAGGCTAATAACACTCAATAGATAGTCTCTTTTTGTTTTATTGTAAATATTCTAATTAGTCTTTATTATTTAGATTTATAATTTAATCAGGAATGCTATAGTGTTCTGAAATTTTTGTTATTAATAGGAGACAGTAGTTAATGTGACATAGTTTACAGATTATAAAAGACAGGGAAGTAAAATTATAGGCAGTATGTGGGTTCCAAAATCTCAATAGATGTACTTATTAATAGATGTACATAATAATAATAATAGCATAGTTTATTAGTTATTAGAACGATACTGTGACAGGGAAGAGATAAATTGATAGGTCAGAAATGAAGGAAACGTATATAGAATAGCCTTGATCAGTCAGTATCTTATCAAAAGACAGAAACCACAGAGTAAATTGAAACAAGAAAGTTTAATTTACAGAATTATTGATTATTAAAGAGGATTAGAGTAACAAGAGATCCGTAAGATTGAAAGAGAAGTCTAAAGAACAGGAATATCAGATAGAAGGAGCAGTCACTAGCTCAGTGTGCTACAGTACCCAGGGAAGAGTTCCATAAACACATTCCCCCTGCTCCTTTTGGTGCTGAAATCTAGACCGTGTTGGGGAGGGTATGAGTGTAGCTCATTGAATGGCAGAGAAGAAGCTGTGGTGTCACAGTGGTGGAACTTGCTAGAAATCTACCTTCTAGGTTATGAGGAAAGCTGTTCATGGGGTAGTGTTTCTCTGGAGGCACATTACTACAAAATCATACAAGTAGAACACCAAAAGAAGTCTCTGACCAGTACATTTCTGGTCACCATGCACTATGAGAATTGGGTGCTGAAGAAGCTTCCCAAGATTCAGAAGCTGGGCTAAGCAAGATCAGCAGAACCAGGAAAGGAAACACCTCCCTCCTTCAGTGTTTCTTCAGTGGCCTGTACTGACAAAGCTTAGCATCATGCTTACTGGCAAAGGGAAAAATATTTAAAGGGCCCATTCTAATTTTCTCATAGCAGACAATAAAAGGGTGAATTTGGAGCTGAGAGGCAATACACTGATAGATTTTATATTAGAACACAAGTTTTAAATACTTATAAATTTGGAATTGAAAATGCTGACCTGTAGTCATTACTATTTCAATTCTTACTGTTTAAGAAAAGCGGTATTATCCACAACCAGGCCTCATATAGAAAATCTAACATGCACATCTAATGTCCATTTTAAAAAAAATTCTGATGCTATTTTCATTTAAAGGAACCAGGGCTCTCAAGGGCAGTTTTGGTTTGTTTATTTGGCGACTTAAATGTAACCTATAGTTTGAGCTTCTTTCTGTTTTCCATTCTGCCATCCTGAGACAAGGGCTTATCTTTAGATTAAAAGATCTCTGGAAGATAGCACCAGCTTTCCTGGAATATCACTTCTCTTTAGGACAACACACAGTGGAAGAAGTCTGTCTCTTTATATGTATATTTTATTTTTAATCAATCCAGAAAATGTTTCCCAATAACTCCCAAGTTTAGTTTCATTAGAAAGAAATCATATGAGCATGATTAAACCAATCATAGTTAAAAGAGATGAGACCCCCCACAATTGACTTGGACATGTAAAAAAATTTATTACCTGCCTTGATGCATGTGGATGTTCAAAAGAGAATAAATACTCAAATGGAAGTAGAGCTCTTTTAGAAGAGGGACATAATGAATGTTGACAGTGTGTAAAATACCCAAGCTACAAAACATAAATATGGATTCAATACATTTTCTTGAATTAGATTTAAAAACTGGTATTAAAGAAATAAAAGAAATAGAAAGAAGGCATGAGAAATTTTAAAAAATAATATATCATGAATAAATTTAACATATAAATGATCATAGTAATTATAAATGAATTAAGCTAAATTTTTAATACATGTTTGGTTCAAATGAACAAAGAATACACACACACACACACACACACACACGTTAAGTATACAATTAGGAAGAGATATACCAAAAGGAAAATGACATTATATTACAATTAAAAGTTTGCTTAAAAACAAAAGTCATTTAATTGTCATAGAAAGTTTAAAAATAAATGGGAGAATGCTAATAAAATGAAAGTAGATATAATTATGTAATAACAGACCATTAAATGATAAAATCCACCAGGTAGATATGAGGTAAAATAATACATTTTATGCAACAAATAATATAGCCTTCAATATATGGAGAAAGATGTTAGAAATGCAATGAAAAATGTAGGATTTCAAAGGATGATAGTTTAGCATGGTTCCCTGAATACTCAAAAGATAAAATTCACAAATATAACTAAGGTAAGAATTTAGAATTTAACTAACACAATCAATATAAATAAATATACATACATAAATCATATACAAACATTATTATTGAAATGTGTATGTAAAACACATAAAAATTGACCTTGCATTCACGTCATTTACTATGTGTAGGCACCATTCTATGCACAAGCCTGAACTCTTAACCATTATTCTAGGCTACAAGGAAGTGTTAAATAAGTTATCCACAACAGAAATCACACTGAGCAAAATGTCCACAGGGCAATAAAATTAGGAATAAGGAACAAAGAGAAAAGAAAAATATCAATCCACTTCAAAAATTTAAAACACCCAATAAATAATTCTTACGCTGAAGAGAAAATAAAAATTCAAACTAACTATTTCAAAATGAAGATGATGAGAGCATTACAAATAATAAAAAACAAACAAACAAAAACCCCCAAAATAAAAATCTGTAATTTGGCCAAACTGGTTGATGAAAAGAAAATAATGACTTTAAATTCATTTATTAGTAATGGAAACAAGAAAGCTGACAAATAAATGAAATGTTCAACTAAGGAGCTGGAAAATGAATAAAAAGTAAACAAAATGTAAGCAGGATGAAGAAGTTAATAAACATAAAAACAGAAATTAATAAAACACAGACCACCAGATTTAAAGACAGTAGACTTAATCAATAAGACAAAAAGCTGGTTCTTTGAAAAGAAAAGAACATAGACCAATTATTCAGTAAGGTTGATTAAGAACAATTGACTTTAAAAACAATATTGCAATGAAGAAACAGAGTAGCACTACAAATATAGAATATAGTTTTTAATGAAAGTCCATTTTCCAGGAAAATATAAATTACCAAGAGACTCCAAGCCACAGAAATACTGATTAGATCAATAATCTTGTAGACAGACATGTCTACAAGACTTACCAAAGCCTTTCCTATTCTGTCAAACCTATAACTTTAATACAGGATGAACATTTCTTAACTCATTCTACAAGACAAAATGACCTGATACTAAATTTAGAAAAGAACCATAGAAAAAAATAGATCTACATCACTTAGGAATAGAGCAAAATGTCTTAAAATAATAAAACTGAGTACCTAAACCCAGCAGTGTATATGTAATGATGAAGTAGGATTCATAACAGGGATGGTTTAAGCTTAGGAAATCTTATATGTAATTGGTCATTTTAACCAATTATAGAAGAAAAAGCACATGATCACTTTGCAGGCTCTGAATAGGTTACTCCTGAGGTGAAGCTAGGGATAGAAGAAAACTTTCATAACTTGATAAAGAGTATCTGTTAGAAAGTTCTCTCTATTATGGTGAAAATTAGACATTCTAATTAAATAAAAACAATAATAATAGTGAAGGTGATCATTGTAATTTGGAGGGCAAACTATGTGCCAGGATGTTACAGCTCTAAAAATTTTCCCAGTTAGTCTAATTTACACCTCTCAATAGGTATTGAGATATATATTATTATTAAAACATAATATTAAAATGAGGAAATTAAAGCTAATGAGGGTCTTTTTTCATTCATTTTTTTAACACTGTGTTGATACCTTAGGCAATGCAATAAAATAGAAAAAATAATTTGGAGGTACATAAGATACTAAATTTTAGGTTTTGCAGGAATAAAATAGACATCCAGTTGGATCAATCGACAGTCAACTGAGTAGTAGTTGACTCAGGATTCAGTAAACTGATCCGTATGTCCAAATTGGAATTATTCTAACATTTCTGAAAAAAAAACCCCAAAAAAACAAAAAAAAAGTAATGGTAAAAAAGATCCTTTTAAAATAGCCACAAAAGCTATAAAACATAAAACATCTAGGGATAAACTAAAAAATAATCATGCAAACCTAGATTATGAAAGCTGCAAAACTCCACTGAAGGATAGAGAAGACATGAATAAAGGGCAAGATATGATATGTCAAGAGAATGCACCATACTCAAAAGATGTCACTATTCCCCAAATTAACCTATTAATTCATTTTTAATGTCATGGAAAACCTACTAAAATCCCAACAGAATCTTTAAAAATTAGAATCTGACAAGCTTATCTTAAAATTTACCTGGAAAAAAATATGTAAGTGTAAGAATAGTCAAGAGAATTTTGAAATGAAAATAACAATGAAGGGAGACTCAGCCTGACAGGTTTTCAAAACACCAAAAAGCTACTGTAGTATAGGAATAGAAATAAATTATATGTTCACATTCATTTAAGAATTGAATCAATTAGTATATGCGGGACTTCAAATTTCTGGGGCGCTGTATTGTGTAGTTTTAAGAGAGTTGTCTCTACAGTTTTACTTCATTGGTTACAATTCCCTGCTATGGCAAAAAAAAAAATGTCCTCAATCATAAAATAGGAATAAAAGTCTTTATAGTATTGTTAGGAAGATTAAGTAAGTGTTTGTATGAATTAATTTTTGTAAAAGTATTATATAGCATATACATGCACAAAAAAGAGGTTCAATACATTTTAGCTATTATTACTATCTATTCATTCAACAAATATGGGCCAGGCTTCAAAAGGTACTAATATTATTGTCGTTATTACTATTATTGGAGAAAGAATGGGCTATTAAAAAAATATTAAAAGAAAAGGAAACTGATTACTTGTTTGGGGGAAAAAAGATTTCCAACTCCTAAGATATATTGACACAATTCTTCCTATAAGTTAGAGATTAAACATAATTAATATAAATTAATATAAATATAAAATAAACATAATTTTGCATGGCCTTTGGTAGACAAAATATCAACTATTTTATATTATACTCAAATAATGTTATATATAAATTTATCAATTATATCTAATATTATATAACTATAATA
>NW_017731373.1:3311479-3356266 GCF_001890085.2 Hipposideros armiger | reverse complement strand
CTCATTTCCTCCTTATCTCTGTTTTCTCTCTTTGTCATTGTCTCTTTCATCTTGAGGAACTGCTCACATTTAACTTCCAAATCTTGATTCAATTTTCTGCAGCATCAATTTTACTCTTTATTTCTTATAATGCAAATTTTAATTATTTTAAACTTCACACATTTGATTGCCTTAAACTCTGTTACATTTAGATCCCTTTTCAAAACAAGTTATTGTCATATGATCAGCTTTTTCATCTCTTTATAGAAATCATGTTTTCTTGAATGTCATCAGGAACACAAAGAAGATGCTTTCTAACATTTAGCTTGTTTTCTGTTGTTAAACTTTACCTAAACGTGCTTCTTTTTGAATGGTCATTACTTCCCACCTTATTCAGTGTTTTAGAATCCTTTTTATTAGTTTGTGTGTGTGTATGAGGTAGTTGTTTTGTTGTTCTTTTGCTATTTCTTCATACTTGCATTAGAAGAAGATAACTTTTTGGTACTCTTTACAGTCCTCCTACTTGGTGACAGACTCTCTTTGGTTTGAACTTGGAAGAGGTGCTTACTGTGCATGTTTCAAGCCTAGTTTCAATGTGCAGACCTCATTTATCTGGCATGGTTCTCCTGGGCTGAGGAGATTTCTGAGGAGATGCTCAGGATGATATATTCCTGAACACATGAATATACCCTGTACTCCTCTCTGTCCCATGATGCTGAGGGATTATAGAACTAGAGGTCCACAGGGTTCACTCTTACAGTCCCCTGTGTTTTTCCTGTCAGAGGATTGAATTTCTCTCCCAGGATGCAGTCCTCCATCACATGTTAACTTTTGTCTTCAAAAGCAGATCTCGAAAAAGAAATGCTAAAGAATGGAGGCTGAGATGGCCTCAGAAAATTAGGAAGAAGGTGTTTTCTCTCCTTTTGTCCTGTGAGGCCCCATGTTTCTGAGATAGATGGAGGCATTTCAAAGTAGGTGGAAACCCCCCAGTTCTGCCTCAAAGCCTTTCACTTAGTGGAAGTCAGGCTGGGGTGGTGGTGCGATGCAGAGAGCTAACTGAGCATTGCTTGGCACTTACTGTGCTATGAAACTTTCCTACCTTCTCAGGCTATCATCAGCATTTCAATAGAAAGATGAGTGTAGGTGAAACAAAATGGTTATTTCTTGTTTGATTATTATTTTTGTTTTAGAAATAAAACTTTATTATTTTCCAAATATAAAAGTAGTACATGTTCATTGTATAGCATTCAGAAAACAGAAAAGTAGAGTGATGAAAAGTGCCCATAGCTAGCAACATGGCGTCATGCACGTAAAGACTCGTTAAGAGGGCAAACCTCATGTTAAATTTCTTACCACAAAGGAAAAAAAAAAAAACATCAAGGGGACACAAGAAACCTTTTGGTGGTGATGGATATGCTTATTACCTTGATTGTGGTGATGGTATCATGGGTATATGCATGTATCCAGATTCATCAAAATGTATATATTGAATATATACAATTTTAAAATATTAAATGTACCTCAAGAAAACTGAACAAACAATAAAATGGAAACATAGTGCATGTTTTCCACCTTATGTATTTTGTTTCTGTTTAACCTTTAGAGACCTATTTGCAGCTCTGAATGCAGTGTTAAAATTTCCCAGAAACTTAGTTATATTGGGTTGTCGGAAAAGTCATGACGCATGTTTGCAATGAAAAACAGAAAAAATACATCATGACTTTTCCAACAACCCAATAAATGGCACAGCCTTGTTTCTATAACCATGATAATTTATTACAAGGCTGTTAGAATATTATTGATTAATAGTAACACAAAAGAAGACGTTCAAAATCCAGCCTCACAAAGAAAAGTACAATGAACATTTTATTTATGTTCTTTAATGTTTTTCTATACCTAATTTGTTCATAACTATGATCATATTATATAAACAATTTTTATAATATGTAATTTTTACTATTATACACGTTTCACCTTGGTACAAATGATTTATAAACATCATTTTTAATAAAGTAAGCTTTATGGGAATAGAATATTTGCAGTTCACAGCTGTATCCCCAGGGACAAGCATATCTGACATCTAAATGTGAATAAATGAATATTTGTGGGGAAAAATTAATTGCCATTTACCAATTGTTGAACATTTAATTAGTTTCATTTTTTCTATTAATAACTTTCTATTGAGCACATCTGGGTATTTTCTTTCTTAATTTTGATTATTTTCCTTGTTATAAATTCTCAGAAGTGTAAATGTTTATGGGATGATGCAAGCATTGTTAAGCCCCTTGATGTAAGAATATAAAATATTAAAAACATTTAATTTGGCATCAATAAAGTTTTTTTCCCCTCAGTTTTCATGATTAATAATTGTGATTTGGGGGAGTAAATATTGTGGATTATCATGTTATCAGATACTTAAAGTTATTGCAAATATTGAATAAATTATAAAGCTACTTTTAAAATGTTTCTAACTTACCCAAACTTCTTTTACTTTTCCATCACAGTAATCAACATTTGGTTCTAGTACTTGAAAATAGGTAAATGATATTTTATTCTTGTATCGAGAAGATAATTTTCAAACTTTATTGCACTAACTCCCAACAGATACTTATTTAGTTCCTGAACACATTCTAGAGGTGTGATAAGGCTAACTGGTAATGTAGTTAATATCAATTTTAACATTCTCAATGTAATAAATGGAAGAAATGGAAATACCTGTGAAATGTTATAGAGGTAAATAAAAATTAATTTGATTTTTACCATCCTGAAATTATATTTTTGCTGTATGCTGGTGAATGCGTAGCTATGTAATTTATATAAAGTTAGGGTATTATTTTGTATTGTGTGAGCTAAAATCTCTAGGCTGTTGGGGAAAGGAGGTTTGTCAGAATGAAGCCAAAATAAGTAATCATTTAAATCTCTAAACCAATCAGTATCATGAAAAATAAAATCAAACCAGTGAATAGATCTGTAGATAAGTTTTCTGTTTGCATTTGAAGAAGAAATTTATGAACTATCATTTAGTGTATCAGACACTGGGATTGTTTTTGTAGTTTTAGTGATAGATTTATGGTCTTGCTCATTCATAAAACATCTGGCTAGAGTTAGGACTTCAGTCTGTAGCCACAGAACACAGGGAATCCAGGAGCCTTGAGAGGTATTAAATCCAGCATTGTGCTGTCTATTAATGCAGTGCTCTGGCCAACTTAGAATACCTAAAACAAAAAACAAAAACCAAAAAACAAACCCGAATGACTCAGACAGCAGCTTAGGTATAAAATAGAAGAGAGCTCTAAGTCCCCGTACATATATGCCTTTGAAGTTTCTCTGTTGAGATATTTGCTAGAGGAGAACAACTCCTCATGACTTGATTCTGGCTTTGACGTATTCTTGCTCTTGCTAGGACATTAGGTGGCATTAGTTCTCTGAAAAGACATCACAGTAAAAAAAATTGTATATCTATTCAGATATATATTTAGATATATAATTAAAATATATATTTATTTAAGTATATTTAGCATGGGTATCACAAACTATAGTGCAAGCCCAAACAAGTTTTGAAGATCCACTTCCAAAGCCTGATGATTTAAGTGAGGGCTGCTCTGCCCTGGCTGAGCCAGGTGCTGGCCAAGGCAGGGCTGGGAGCTCCACAGGGTAATGAATCTCCTCTCTGAGATGTTGACTCTGAAGCTCTCCTAGGCAAGATGGCATCTGGTCAGACTTTGTGGTTTGCAAGGCAGGAAGTTTTTTGGATCATTGAGAACTGAGAGTACTGCCAGTGCCAATCCAGTCAAAGAGAAGGGTTTGGCAATTTTGTTGCAATATTCAACATTGAGCAATCTGATTGATTTTAGTTTTTTGCAGCATTAATTAGTAAAACTCTCCATACTGGGGAAATGAGCTATAACACATCTCTTAAAACAGTTTCTGACAATTTTTAGGATGATAATTTCAGACTTAGGTTTACTTATATTTGTCATTTATGAGGTCTTAAAACTATATAAAAGAGATGAACTTTCCCCTAGTTAAAGTATATCTCTTTGTCTTAATGGCTGCTTATGCGATTGGACTTGTGTAGCTGTAGCTGATTGTACAGGTACTATATGGGGTTTGAATGCTCTTCAGTGGGCTACTTATCTTTATTGGCTTCTCATTTTCAACTTTGAGATATATTTAGGAATTACCAAAATAAGTAAAACTTTTGGGAACAAATAATTGTTCAAGTGAAGGATCAAAAAAGAAATTGGGCAAAGACACTAAAATAGCTGTGATGGTCTAAATAATTAGATGGGAGTGAAAATATTTATATTTGATTTGTGTTTGAAAAGAAACATACATTTTTTCTCTTTTTCAGTTTTAATGTATGAATTTCATCATAATTTTTGTCATTTTGCCAAACTCATCTCTGTTAGTTATATGTTGCTACATAGCAAAATATCTCCCAATTTAGTAGCTTAAAACAAGCTTATTTATTATCTCACAGTTTTTGTGGGTCAGGAATCCAGACAGTTTAGTTGGAACTCTGACTCACAAGGCTGCATCATGGTGTGAGCTTACAAGATGGCAGGCTATTTCATCAAAGTAGCAAAAGAGAAGGGGGAGGGGAGGAGAAGAGGGTGAGGAAGGGAGAGGGGGAGGAGGAGGATGAAGAAATAGACAGAGAGAATGAGAAATAGGGAGCATGCTAGCATGATGGAAGTCACTGTTGTTTATAACTTAATCCCAGAAGTGCTATCCATTAGTTTTACCATATTTTATTGTTAGAAGTGAATCACTAGTTCTGATCAACACATTCAAGGGGAGATCACATAAGGGCAGTGATACCAGGATCATTGGCGATCATCTGCTAGAAAGCTAGCAGTGGACTGCACTAGCTGATGAATTCTTGATGCTCTAAACCTGATTTCACCCACCTCCCTGAAGGAAGTTCTCAGGATCTACTAGAATACAGCACTGTGTCTTTTGCTGTTCTAGTATTTTAGATTTTAACTTTAGCATGCTTGTTAAATTTTCAGGGGTAACCTATATAAGGCTTGAATTATAATATAAAACTTCAAAACTAGGAGAGCGATACTAAGTGGCAGTATGGGGATTTGAACTCAGGTCTACTTGAAACCAGAGCCTCCTCTCTAATCCTAGAACTATGTACAGAAATCCCAAAACAAGCATAGTACTTACTTTAAAGATACCTCAGGACTAAATAGAATAGCTAAATGAAGACCTATGAATGGCCTCAGACAACTTTTTGCGTGTATGTAATACTTATTTTCATTGGCCTCAGAGTTCTTGTTTCAAGAATAAGCTATGAGAGAATAGTAATGATTACGTGCTATGTCTCAGGCACTGTGTTTGGTATTACTATATTGTATAATCCTCACATATATCTTATGAGGTGAGTATTGTGTTTTATTTTACAGATGAGAAAACTAAACCTTAAGAAGTTAAGAACTTGGCCAAGATTACGAGTTTGCAAGTGCTAGAGATACAATCCAAACAAGGTATAATTAACCCCCACTTTGCACCCCCACAAAACTCATGCTCTTTCCTCTATAACACGCTGCCTCCTCAGAAACAAGAAAAGAAGGGGAGAGACAAATAATCAATACTCTCTAACCATCTACCATGCACAAGGTATTGTTCTAAGCTCTTTATGTATGTTAACGTATCTCCAAAGGTCTTCATGAGGTAAATATTATTACTTCTATGTGAAAGAAAACTATAGCAGTTTAGATCTTGTTATGTATATCTAAAAGTTGAGAATTAACTCAAAATTTTAATCTGGCCCTATTTTACATACATTCCCACATATACATTACATGTATTAAAAACCATCAAATTACCCCCCACCCTAAAGAACTTAAAATGTCTTTTGAGTCATTAAGGAAATACCTTTTCTATAAATTATTCAGATATTCTTTACAAATGAATAATACGTGAATACTGTACATAATGATTTCTTGGTATTCAGTGTGCAGGAAACAATCAAATGGATGGGATTACTATGGCTGGCCTGCAGTACATGATGAATAACCTGAACATTCCAAGCCTTATAACATTTGCAAAAAGTGAACCACCCTGAGGCAAAATCAGGAGTTGAACAAAAGTAAGGGACTTTTGTCTATCTTTTTAGAAGATTCTCCTCTACTCACAGTAGGAGGCACAAAAGAAGACAACACAATTATATGTCCTACATCGCTTTCTCTCAGCCATGGATGTAACCATCCCAGAGCATACACATCTAATCTATGAGCACCCGTGTGTTATGTGCATCAAAAAAACATTTTTATTTTCACATAGTCAAGATCTGATTTCCTCAGCCATTTCGAATCTGTAAAGTCAACTGTTTTTTTCATGGTCAAAGTCTCTGTGACTCATTCTTTTTAAAATCATAATTAAGTTTGATAACTTGTTTATAATGAATTTCCAAAAAAAAATATAGCAATTGCACAATATAATTATTATATTAACATACTAAAATAGATTAAAACTTGAAATATGCCCTAAGGTACAAAGTTAACTATTATATATCACATGTGAAAATATTATCACATTATTATTTTAGTTTGATATTTTTTAGCACTTAGAAGAATTGTGCTATGCAATATTTTCTTTCCTTAAAATATTAAACTATTTTTCTGACTGGCATTTGTCTTTGTTAGAGTTTCATGCATTTTACTAAGAGGTGTGTTTTCTTTTTAAAATTAATTCACTATTATTTTCCTCTTCCTGCTCTAGTTAACTGAGTCATTTATAATTTTGTCAGATTTATTTATCTATCCAAGGCACCAAATTTATCCTCAAGTCATTCTTTTAAACAGCAAAAGAGACCAAAAAAGAAAACATTAAAGGACTCAAGTGCTCTCACAAAGAAACTGCCAGTTCAGTCAACAAAATTTAAACTTCCAGTAAAAACAGAAAACGCTCTGAGGTGTAGACCCCAATGGGTAAGAAAAGCCACAAGTTCAAGTTGACCTCGCCAAAAGCATTTATACTTTTAGCCAAAGTTATTAAAAACAAAATTCATTTGAAAGGGAGAAAAAACATGCTACTGGGTTTCATAACATCAAGATGACAGGCTACAAAAGGATTTTATTTTTAATAATATTGCCTACTAAACATGACTTTAAATCAGTTTTTTTTTCAAGTTTCTCTGCTTTCTACATTCCAGCTACTCCTAGAATAGGCAGTCCACACTTATGACTAGAAAACAAAACATCAATTTGACAGGATTTTATTTTCAGGAAGCATTCTTTTTCTTATTAGTATTATAAAGAATTTCCCACCCAACCCTAGGATGAAAGATAAACTAACATTACATCAAGTGCTTTAAAAAGACAATTGCTGATCAATACTCTTTTACTTTATGAAAGTCTAAAATGGTTCAAGGGCAGAGCCCAAATTAAGGCTGTTGCATCTCTCAAAAACCCAGCTTTTGTCATTTTGTGTAGGGGAGAAATGCTATTTTAAAGTAGTTTGCATTTAGTAGGCTATGGCTGGCAGCTGGAGGAAGCAGTCGCTGATAGCCAAAGGAAAAGGATTTAGCAGAACTTGTGAAATTCACAGTCAGTGTTGATGGTCTTGAAATACAATTTTCTACAACAAAAGCTGTGACCTTTATTACTCCATGGCGCTGCACATCAAGTGGAGATGTACCCAATTTTAGCGTTCTCTCTTCCGATCTGCACTTGCCAATCAGTAGCTGGTATTGAGATGACATTGCCAAACAAAGGGAAATGAGTGAAGGCTGGACTTCAGTGGCTCTGGATGCACATTGAAAGATGTATGGAGGAGGTGTCGAGATGTGATCTCAACAGTTTGGCTTGAGCTGGGTTATGACTTATTTACAGGCTAAGGTTTCGTCTCATCATGTAGAAAATTGGATGATGGGTTCAGTTGTATGTCTTAGCATACAGAGCTGCAATCTACCTTCTTGGGAAATACAGTTAAAGAATGGGGGTGTAAGAGGATGGGTGACCTTCTCACTTTCTACCATAGGGTGACACTTCAGAACTTCTGTTTTAACAACACAAGATCAGGAGGAAGAATGAAGCAAATAATTCTCACCTATGTGCAGAGAGACCTAGAAAATAGAGAGGTTAACTTTGGATCACAGTAAGAACATCTTGAGGATAAGGACAGTTAAACAGGAATTGCTGAGGGATACTGAAAAATTTCTTCCCTTTTTTATTATTAAAAAGAAAATGTGTGGTCAGCAAACCTTAATGGAGCACCAACTATGTAGAGCTCTGGGCTTGATGTTGTTAAAGGTTTGTGTTTAAGTTTGAGTATTTCTGATGGCGGTGAGTCTACTCTTTCTAAGACCTTGAAGAGCACACTTCTTAAAATGTTAAAACTGTGATATAGCACCTATGTTCTAGGTTCTATCTTGGTCAATGAGAAAGGAGTTTGGATTGTTTACAGGAGAGAGGTGCCACAATTCAAGCCAGCTATATTGAGCCTTTATAGATTTCTTTGAATATCTATTAAAATAAATGTGGAAGGTAAATTTAAAGAGACCATGGTGGTTCCAAGAAACACTACATGATCCCAGTATAAATTAGAGCAATTCTTTTAATTCACATCAAGTTACAGAGATGACTTTTAAATGGCTTAATCTAAAGTTGAGCTTATAAGCTATTACTATGTGGTAGAAAGATACATATATTAATTTTGTTGAAAGGAAGCATATTAGTCAACATTATTAAAAAATGAACCCACCATTTCCCTTTTTCTTTGATTCACATTAAAGTTCCTTACATCTCATGGGGCAGTAAATGCTAAAACAGGAAGCTTGTATGGCTTCTATGATGTGGCTGTTGGGTGTGAGTTATTTCAATGGCAGGATTCATAGGACTTTGGATCACATATAATAACTCTCTAATTCTTTTTAGAGATCCAGGAGGAAGTTGAGGGAAATACATCTGAGAGTGGGCAAGAAAAATGGATTGACCTGTATAGGTTCCAAAACCTCACTGCACATTTAAATGCGTTTATTGCCATAATTGTCAATAGTCATAAAATATTTGTGGCTGATTTTTTTCTGAATGTTGATATATATTTTCTTTAAAAAGAATCATATTCTGTGAAGACAAGGATATTGTTTCTTTTATTCCTTGGTATATTTCAAGCACCTAGAACATTTTCTGTTTGTTCAATAAGGGTATTAGTAGACAAAAATATTTAGAATGGAGTAGAGTCCCATAATAATTCTTTATAAATCAAATAATTGTTATTTAAAAAAAATAAGTCTAGGCTTTCCATAATCGTGTTTATTTATAGGAGGTTATAACCGGAGTAAAAGATGCTGTGAGTTTTACCTTTCTTATTTTATGATTTTGATAAAATCTCAAAATTCAGGAATAAAAAGCATTTGGGGAGATAATTTTTTTTAAAGGTTGTGTGCCAGTTGTTAAGTTATTGTCTCTTATCTCCAAGCCCACCCTTCTCTACTTCATTGTGTGATGCTAGAGCAGTGACTCTGCAAACCACATTTCTGCTTCACCAGCTGATTCTGTTAGGCTCAGCCAAGAGGAGGCGCTAGACAAAAAAGAGAAGTTGCTTCCTCTTCCGTCCTATCCCTGTTCATGCGCATCAGCTTCTTATGGGTTTCCTGTTCGATCCCTGTTCTGTGCACACAGGGAGGAGCACTGCTTCACTGCTCAGCAGCCGGGCCTTCTTGTAGCAGCCTGGGAATTCAACTTGCAGTTTATCCAACACTTGTAAAACTATCCTTACCAGACATTTAGAAACACAGCACCAGTTTGGCAGTGCCCGTCCCAGAAGTTTGAATTTTGGCTTCACAGGGTCTTTCCTCCAATCTTCTAAATTTGAGTAATTCCAACCTCTTGCCTTTATTCCTTCAGCCCTATGCATGGAAGCTTCTTCCTGCAGTCGTCACCTCTACAACACCTAGTATTCTCGTTTTACTCTTTCACTTATTCAATTAATAACTTTGTACTAGTTAGTACTTCTTTATATTAAATTTTCTCTGTCCAAATACTTGGTGCCATTTCTGTCTCTTAATGGGACCCTAACTTATCAAGTTGGTTTTACTGAATTTCTCTCCTTGGTTTCTTTAGTTTATACATGCAACTTGATTAAAAGCAAACAATGAGTCAATTTAAAAAATGTCAAGAGACTTGATGTAAGCAAAATCCTAAAATAAGTGAAATGTCCTGAACACTTGCACAGTCTTCCCTGGCCCTTGGTTCTTGCTTCATCCTATCTCTTTCTTCCTTTCTTCTCATTCTCCTTTTATGCCCTTCCTTATGGATGTTATTTTCCTCAATTCTTCCTCCTCTCATCATGAAAATTCTCTCTTATCTATTCTCAATATACCTTCATTATCTTCTCTTCTATTATTGAAGAGACAGTGAACTCAGTTCTTTCTCCTAAATGTATCAAAATACAAGTTAGGCCCCTTACCTGATGGAAACAGAGAGAGGCCAAAGCCCCTACACATTGCAGTAAGAGAAATGGGAAATTAAACATCTGTCTTCAACAGTGGGAAAAGGATTATTTTCCTCAGGGTGCTTTGAGATATATTTCAATGGCACCCTGTCAGCTGCCATCTGGTTAGCTTACACCTAAGGACCTAGCCCCTTCCTATATTCTCCTACCTTTGGGGGCAGATAGTAGAAGAGGGCAATGTTTCATGCTAGCAAAGAATTAGAAGGAACTCTGGCTGGATGATCCCCTAACTAGGAAATATAAATCTCACAGATGGATCAATATTTGCTCATAGAGTCTTTTTATTGCTTCAGTGAGTGTTTAGGTCCATTCCTCACTACTACCTCAAAATGAGAATTTTTCTTCCTTATCCCAACTCTTAAGTGTTTTCACCTAGTTTTTGCATAGGAATGATTTGCTTTTCTAATCTGTTCTAAGGTGTCAACAGTTTTATATGTTAATTTTTCCAAGGATATTTGTGTTTTAAAAGAGTAGTCCCAGAAGCCTCATGTCTTAACACAAATATTAAGAAATTGTAAGAGGTGATTTTAGCCATAGAGCAGGTCCTGGTTTGGTATAGTCCTCAACGAAGATATTTCTTCATCCTTATATTAATCAACCTAAGAAGGAAGCCAGTCTAAACTAGACTTCAACTTCTGGAATGTAGCTTTATGGGTCAGAAAGCTTAAACATCCTATAACTATATAAATAAAGATAAAATAATGTGCTTTTGCATCTTAGTAGAGATACATTTCAAAAGAGAATAACAATGTAAGAAAAATAGTTTGTAGCCCTGTTACAGTAGAATGTAAATCAATGTAAGGTGAATTTATTTTTATTATGCTAATTGCCAAGAATTCATAGTCTCAGCCAAGAAACAGTTTGTTTTTCATTTGCTTTCTGACAAAATTTGAAAAGAAAAAGTTTGGTTGTAGATCAGAAGGGGGCTAAAGTAAAAAAAGCAATGAGTATTATAAGGTGCTTTTTTGAAGGATGTTTGCCATGGTTCTTACTTAATAATATGAGCTTTTTTTTTTTTAAAGATTTTACTTGGGAATTGGGGGAGGGGAACAGCATTGGGAAATAGGGAAGGGGAACAGATGATTTGCTGTGCTTTTGTTCTTCAGTCTAGTTGTGGAGGACATCGCTTCATTGGCCCATGTTGGTGTTATCATTGAATTCTTCCTGGGTGAGGCAGTCGCTCGCTGGCCATTGGACGGCCACTCACGGTGGCTCACGGCAGCTCATGAAAGCTCACACCCGCTGATGGCCAGCAGCACTGCAGCCTAAGCCATTGCTGGCGACTCACGGCAGCCTAGCTCCAAGTCGAGCTGTTGTTCACTATCTTAGCTGTGGAGGGTTCAGTGTCACTGGCCCTCATGTGGGATCTGAACCGGGGCCCTGCTGCTCAGAGCTGGCGTCCCAAGCCAACTCTTAACCAATGCACCACTCAGCTGGCCCAGTGAGCTAATTTTTAATGTTAAAAAAAACTCCTATTTCTGAACTTAAAAAAAAAGGGTTGTAAGTTTATTATTAAAACCATCCTCACATACATTTCCTAATACAGTCATGTGGACCTCAACAGGGCATCACAATCGTGTTTTACTGCTGAGTCTTAGAATTCCTATTTGAACCATGCTATGGCTTCATTCTTAGAAAAGTTCTCTTTCTCCTGATATTGGTGGTCTATCAGGCAGGCTAGAGTAGTTTTAAAGGACTGACACCTGAAGGTCGTGAAAGGAAAAGACAGGGACTGACCTTGCCACCACTTTGGTACTTTCATCTACTTTTCAGAATCTTTTGATTTCTAGAGTACAAATGTAAAAAAAATTGCTATCTTAAAACTCCTTTGAGGTCTTATGGATGGTTTTCCCACAATCGTATTTAGCATTTCCTAGGCACTCACCTAAACTTTAGTGGGAGACAGATAGTTCTCTTACTTTCAGAATGTTTTTTGAAGTCGGTGTAGCCTGTTTACAAGAAGACATAAGATACAAGGTGTTGAAATGTAAACACTATGGACAATACATGAAGGTTGATGACAGCCTAAGAAGAGACACGTTTTCTGATGAGAAATCTCTACTCTTCAGAGGAATGGTTTCTGTTGTATGCATGTACACACACATACATTTGAAATTCCAGAAAGGAAGCTGAACATCTGGTCACTTCATTCTAGTATTTCTTAATTTATAAGGTTAATGAAAATTTTAACATTCTATATCAGCAAGTCATCAATCTATGATAAGCTTCTCATTCTCTTTGAACAGTTTTCTTGTGGATATGGCATGAAACTATTATTATAGCAATTGCATTTGTGACTAATTAGAAAAGCACATCTCTAAGCTGAAAATGGAGCCCATTTATGACATTAAGATTAGCATTCAGGCCACAAAACCCATGGCTGTTGTTGTAGCTTAATTCAAGATTCTGTGAAATATGTTTTACATGGCTTAAAAAGCCGCTTTCCTAAAACAATAACAAATAATACATTTTGAAGAGTTTTCAGAACCTTTGAGAGTTTTTGTGGTTTCGCTATTCCAACATGTCTTCCTTAAGTTAACTTTGGCATAGTCTTTCTTCTTTGAATAGACATAAGTTAATGTGCTAAGCATTAGAAGTACAGTTGACCCTTGAACAACACAAGATTGAGCTGCATGGTCCAGTTATATGAGGATTTTTTTCAAAAAATGTGTACAGTCTAAAACTAATATAATTATAATAACATAATATTGTGTACCCACTATACTTAAATTTTAAAAAGGAAAAAAATATGTATGTAACCATTTAACTGCTTGAAAATTCATACAGGAAAACAATACATAAAAATATTTTAAAGGAATCTATACCAATGTAAGTATAAACTAAAATTGTCTTATCTGAAATGCTGACAGTTTTGCAATGTTCTCTAGATTAGTAATGAATAAATTCAATAAAACTATTCCTCAAGCAAGTAAATAAATAAATATGTATAGTACTTTATTCATACTGATTTTGAATCATTGTGGTTGACACTAGTTTTTGATAAATCTATTACAAAGATTTTCCCCAAGGCTTTTATTGATTTTTTAATATTGTTTATACTATATATTTCTTATTTTTTATTTTTATTTTTTTGGTTTGGATAAAAAAATTGAAGTTCATAACATTCCATGTAAATAATCTATTGTGAATAGGAAGTATTTGATGCCCAAAACCAAGATGATAATGAAGTGTGACTTCCAAGGAGCATCTTCCTTGCAATCTATACTACTTGGAAACATGGGGATAATATGTAGATGGGCAAGGATTTGAGAATTTGAGAATTGAATTGGGTCCCTATCTATCTGAGATGCACAAGGACAGGAGAAGAGAATCTCCAAAAATAAACTTGGCTCACTTCACATATTTGCCTGGGCGCTGTTCACTGTTTGGTTTTTTATCATCTGTGATTTAGTTCTCAACTAAGAAGTTCAGATTGAGTAGCATTCAGTGGTTTAAAAAAAAAAAAAAGAATCCAAGCCTGAAGGGCTGAGAGGTCAGTAGTTCTCTACTTATTTGCACTTGCAAATAACCTGGTACAATTTTTGATTCATAGAAACAAATTATTTACTCCCTAAAACAAGACTAAGGATCTAATCAAGCACCTGTAAACTAGGTATTAGGTATGCTTCTCACCATATATTGTTTTACAATGTAATTTTTCAAACCGGTGCTTTATTATCATTTATATAAATACCTATGTTATATGAGAAACAGTGAAGTGTAGCAGAAATAGAATTGAATTTAGATCTGGCTCATGCTTCCAATTTTTGCCAATGACATGTTGTAATTTTGGAGAAGGGCCAGAATTTCTATATTGGTCAATCTGTCCACACTTTTTTTTTTTTTTTGCACTGAAGACCTTGCCATTTCATGCCATCCAGATTGTCCTAAAATCCTTTGGGTATTTATAAGAGACAAATCATCATTTTTATTTGATCAGGAAGGAAGATACCTTATAAGCAGTTAGGTTTATGTAGATGATCCTGTGGAAGAAGGATTTTCGCATTTCCCATTTCATCTGCAGACTTTGCTTCTCCTGTAGCCTTCAACACTTCCCTCACTGCTCCTTTTCTCAGCTGGTGAGCTCACCTTGCTCTTAAAATGATCAAGGCTATCCCTCATTGATTCTCATCTTCATCTCACTATTTTCTTCTACTGCTATAGACATCTCTTCAAATTTTCCCAGTCTTAGAAGAGTCTCAGAAGTGCCAACCCTTCCCCAGGTACAACTTGATTGAGGTATTCTGCCACACAATTGTCCCTTTCTTCATTCCATTTCTCTCTCCTCTGGTTTCAATAATTCACATCTCTCCATCTTGAGGAAAGCTTTTGCTTGACCTTACTGCAGCTCTTTCTTCCAGTGACTTTCTATCTACTTTATTTTTACCATAGGCATCTACCAATGGTGATTCCCCATCATGACTTCTGTCCTCACCTCTGAAGTATAGTTTTCATCCCACTTACTTACTGAAGCAACTCTTGCAAAACTCACCATCTTTGTTGTTAAACACAATGACAAATGCAGTCTCCTTGACCTGTTTGCAGTTTTTGACACTATTCACTGTATTCCCTTGAAACACTCTACTTCTTTGTCTTTAGTGAAATGGTACTCTACTTGTTCCTTTTCATCTGCTTACTTCTGCCTTTTCTTTTACTGAATGAGTTTTAATTCATTCCTGTGTTCCTTTCTACATAGTCTGTCAGTCACCATATAGTACCATGAAAGAATCAGGGCTCAAACAGACATACCACTGATTGGTGGTATAATACTGCTTTGGGAAAGTTAATTTATTTGTCCGTTATTTTCTTCTATATTGGGTTGCTGGAAAAGCCATGACGCATTTTTGCAATGAAAAACAGAAAAAATATGTCTTGACTTTTCCGACAACCCAATAGCATGAAGATAAAATGCCTGAACTGAATAAGAATATGTGTAAAAGCGTCTAGTATAGTACCTAGCCAGAGTTAATGTCAACTTATGCAAGTCATCCATGTTTGATCTTTTCCTTGACACCTTTTGTCATAATTCTGGCCCCAAACTTTTCTTCTTTTCTAGCCACCTGTATTTAGGAAAGCTTATGCTACAAAATTTAATATTTAATTATATACCATCTTTTATCAGTAATTGTTGTTTCATGTTAATTGTATCTTTCTAACTACAAGTGACATCATCCCCCACAATTCCACTATATGCCTCTAAGAAGTAATATGTGGATCAGTTTTGAATAGATGATAGATATTTGTGAATTTACTGACCTGAGACCTTCACCTTTTCCTGCTCTGGACTTATAACACGTAGTCTAGATAACTATGAATATGTAAGGAATTTAATATCACCTTCTTAGTCATCACCCTGGTTTCCTTGAATTTCCATATATATGATTATACTCTAAAGATAATATGGGTGGTCATTTGTTACAAATTACTCTCATTATCTAGATTCTTGGGGTCAGATAATACCTATTTCTTCCGTTGTTTCAACAAATACTTTTAGAGTAGAATGAAGTGTCAGAAACTGACATAATGCTAAATAAAACAAGGGTTCTTCACTTAACTCACATATTAGTAGGGGGGACAGACAAATAGGCAGGTGATTCTATTAGGGTGTGGTAAATAATAATCATGGGAAAGAACTAGATATTATAATGTGCACAGAAAGAGTATTTAATTAATCTTTGGGGGGAGAGTACTCTGAAAAGGCTTCCAAAGGAAACAATTTCTAAGATGAAACCTGAGAATTTATTTCAAATGATAAAAACAGGATTTAGATTATTTATGTAATTGCTTTTGAAAGGGATCCACATTATTTGCTTTTAAATAAAAGATTTAAAAGTTTTCACTCCCTCCCCCCACGTTTTTTTTTTCTTCCCAAATTACTGCCAGATTCTGGACCTGTGATGCCCTAAACTAGATTTTTGGTTAAGAGATGTTGGAAAGAATAATTTTAGCACTCAAATATAAGAAAATATGCAAAAAGTGAATTGTCAAATAGACTTTTCCTTCTTAATCATAGAAAGGTGACAAAAAGTTTCAAACTTAATACTCTGTATTAGAAGCTAAGAAACCCAATTTTTAAAATGGCGTACAATACACAGAAAAATATCAAAATGAAAATTTAGATGATGCAGTATCAAAACTGGATAGTAAAAGATTGTCAAAGACATAAAGTTAGACGTATGCTCCCAAGATCAATGTGAAGCAGAGAAAATATTTTATGACTGGAAAACGTCACACTGAAGGACATTCATCCTTCCCAGCTTGGTTGTGTGTGGAAAAGGCTCATGGTTAGTTTCTTTCTTCATGAGTGAGTTTATTCAAAGTGAGATAACATCTATACCTCTGATGGGTATGGAGAAAAAAAAAAAAACAAAGATGAAATACGCAAAGTGCCCTGACCTCCTTGGAACAAAGTCATTGTATATTTCTTACGAATAACACAGTGCCTCCGAAAGGGTAAATATTCAAATCAATGAATTTTGTGTTGTGCCCAATTTCCTGTTTAGAGAGAAAGGAAAATGTTTTCCTTCCATTTCCCTACTGCACAATGAAATTAAAGCAAATAGAAAAGAGAATTCGGCTTATCAAAATTCCCCATTGGGAAACCAATGGTTCCCATTTTATACACTATTTGTAATTACCTTTAGGGCCTCTTACCTAATTCTTTCCTTTGAATTAATTAAAGTATGTTTGAATGTGACAGACATTTTAAAATTCCCTGTAATCTGACAGGAAGAGCATTTTTCTTTTTTTTTGTTCTTCCATAACTACAGAAGCTCCAAGCTCCAAAGATATTACCACAATGCTGCAAGGTTGTTTACCTTCGCTCCTTCACAAAAGATAATCCAACAAATTACATTAATTATAAACCAATATGTTCCGTTCAATTCCCATATGAGCCAAACCTGGGGATGAGCATCTGCTCTTATTTTCTGAGCTTGGTTTTGAGGACAAGATTCACAACAATGCTCAATCCATAATTAACGGAAAAATTAAAGATGCAACAACCCAACATCCTGCTTTTTGAAGCAGTATGCTTAAAAATATACTTGCCTACCCTAGCAAGCTTTTCTCTTCCCAACTCAGAAATGGTCTATTGTTATCCCAGAAATGCTTTTGTTTATATAAAATATTTACATTTATATTAGACTTAAACATACGAGTATTTACTACAAAAAAGTGAACAACAATTTCCCACTGTGACAATTTTTTTAAAACTTGGGGTTTCTTCTTTTTCTAGATAATTTATTCTCCATCTTATCCCTTAAAAATGATGTTTATTGTACACTAAGCATGTTGTTTCATGGTGGGGGAAATAGAAATGGATAAAATTTATTTAGGATACTTGGTTTTCTATTTTCCCCATTTGGCCCATAAAAAGAAATAATAGTAAATTGTACTAAATATTTATATACATCTACACATACATTTAGCACATACGTCTTTTATTCTATTCATGGAAATCCCAGTTAGCAGTTGGTGGTAAATAAATATTTAAAGTATCTCCATTATAGATACCTAATTCATATATAGCACCCATATGTGATTGAATATAAATAGGCATACTGTTTAAATACACCCATACACCACACACAAAGTGAATGGAGAGCAGGACAGTGATGGCGCTTCTCTCTTTCTTGCTCACATGTATAATACCTGTGTCCAGTGTAAAGATGAGCATTCTTTATATAATTGTTCTGAGATCCTGAGAGGGATTCACAAAATGAGCATAATTCTATGCACCTCTTAAGTGCTTTATTGTCGTTTATTTTTATCGCATATTCAGTGAAGAAGGGAAAGTCATTCTGCTTTCAATGAACTTCTTCTGCTGATCTTGAAATTATTCTCAACACCACCTATTTGCACGTAGAAATGTTTGCCATGATGCAGTTGACTTTTATCATTGAATTCATGTTGTTTTGCAGGAGAGGTGGTTATGGTCCAAGATTCTTGGTTCTTTGAGTGGTAGGAAGACCAGATAACCGAACTAAGTGTATTTCTTAAGGTTTTAGAAAAAGTTGTTAGATTAAGAAAGTAGTCACGAGCTGGCAGTTCTAGTGGGTCAGTAAAGTCACTCAAGACAGATACAGGATTTCCCATCTTTTTACTCTGCCATCATTAACATTTGATTATGTTCTTCATATTGTCACCACATTATTTCAAAATGGCTGTCACAGATCCAGATATTGTATCTCTACGTAACGTGATCTGAAGTAGAAAGGGACAGAAAGGGGGAAACATTCACCTCTTATGTCTCCTGTGACGTTCTCTATTTGTAAGGAGAAATTATTTTCCGGGATCCCTTAGTTAATTTCCCTTAAGGGCTCTTTGGCCAGAATTGGGTCTCGTGACCACCTTTAAACTAATAATAAAGGAGAATACTATGATTATACTAGCCCAATAATAATTTAGTTCCATTGTTTTCTGGGACTGGGAACATTACTGTGAATAGGGAACTTTTTATTGTATAGGTAAGAAAGAGCTGGCTTGCCACCAAATATCTGTCAAACAATTTTACACATGTCACCATCACTAGGCCATGCTATCTGGTGTGTATTATATATGTATGTACATACACATTCACACAAACACACATACACATATTCCTTATAATGCCACAATTATTTTGCATTATATGTCTTATATTAATAATGTTTATTTGTTAAACAAAAATATTTAAAATTATTACATGATATTAGTTCATCTGTTTTGACATTTCTGCTTATACTTCTTTTAAAAATATGGAATGGTATGGGCCTCTCTCAATCTCTGAGAGATACTGGTGATAGAGTTTACCAGCTGTCTGACCATAAACATTTCTTATTTAACTTCCTCTCTGTCTCAGTTTTTCCATGAATAAAATTCCTGGTCTGCCTAATTGGATCCTACATTGTGGGAGGATCTAATGCATGAAATACATAAAACTGCTTTGGGAATAACAACACTGTAATCTGTATTTCATACTGTTAGTATTTGATACTGAGCTAAAGGGAAAAGATGGGCGGGGAACCTTGCTGTGAATTCCAGGCCCCAGTGCTAGTCACCATTAGGCCTTTTCAGTGAAGAAGTGAAGGCCTGTTGATTTCATCGGCCCTCCTTCACTACCTACTCAACCACAATACACTTCAAAAGGCAAAAAGTCTAACCACTAGCCCAGTTATTTTCTGAGGGAGTGCAACCCTGTCAAGAGATACTTCCCAAACATCATATTATTCAACTTATTATTGTATGATGTTTTTAGGGATTGAATTGACCCTGTAGAGTCTGAAATTAAAGCTTTGTAAATCCTAGGTTCCTGAGGTTTTATACACTCTGCCAACTCTTCATGGCACAGGCCATGATTATGAATGGGGCCACACCCAATTTCACACATGTTGGGAACATTCAGGTTTGGAATTCTCACCATCCCATCAGTAAATAAGCATTTTGAACCACTTCTGGTCCAGATGTTGTCACAAACAGGATATGGTTGGGCTCAAATCTCTGATTTGCTTATGGGCATACTGCATTAAATCAGGACTATGTGCATTCTTTCTTTAGTTCACAGTATTTATTTCTGGCCTGAGCTTTCTTTGATGGATTTATAATAACTGAGACATATAACCAACATTGAAGGAGTTCAGAATAAAGATGAGAGACAAAATCCATAGGTATACAATTATTTTTATAGCACTCATCATGCTATGTTATAATAATGTCCTGTCTCCCCTAAGTATCAGTAAGTTTGTTTTGAAAAACTATTTTTTAGAGCACTTTTAGGTTCACTTTGAGAGAATGCAAAGATATTTTGTTTATCTGGGTTAGAGCTATGGATATTTATTGTATTCCAAATTGAAACTCAGAAAATTTTAAAAATATTTATTAATTCATTTTAAAATAAAATAAACCCATTAGATATTTATATAAATAACATTTTCATGAAAATAGGTATATTTTTCAAAATATAAGATACTGAGAAGAATGGCATTGTTTAATATTTTTGCCTGTATCTTTATGTCAAGCTTAATATAAGTGAACTGGATTCTCATACCTGCTTGTGCATTCAAACTGTTGCAATGTATAATTTTGGTTGAAGAAAATATGGACTTATACAGACATATAGTTGTAAAAAGACAAAGTATTCTAATAATATTTTCAGATAATTGTGAATATTCTGCTTTGATACTATAGCAAAACTGGACAAGTAGTGGTTTATTAAAGGTAATTGCAATTAGCAGTGATACAGACTGTGCCCCAGAGTTGGGCAGTGCCAGAGGCTGGGCTTCTTAGGAGGGTTAGCCAGGAAGAATCCTGAACTCTGTGAGGAGAAAATCTCCATTTGTAGTAAGTGTTGACATATTTGTGCTTGAAGGGAAAATTCTGAAAAAGGTGCTTCCACTATGCATTTCTTGAGAGTTTAAGGTATCTGAACACACCTACACAGCCAAAATAAGGAGACAAAGAAACATGTCCCAAATGAAAGAATAGGAGAAAACTCCAAAAAAAGAGCTAAATGCAATGGAAGCAAGCAGTCTACCAGAGACAGAGTTCAACACACTGGTTATAAGGATGCTTAAGCAAGTTCACCTGCCAGTAGCAATCAAGGCTCATCTATAACAGGAGGGCATGCACAACCCACACAAAGGACACTCCTGGAGCACCCAGTGCAGGTGACCAGGGAGACTGCACCACTGGGCCCCACAGGGCACCTACTACATATAGCCATCTGGCATGACTAGCAGATCTACCTAATGCATAGAAACAAACACAGAGAAGCGGCCAAAATGAGAAAACAAAGAAGTACGTCCCAAGTGAAAAAACAGGAGAAAATTCCAGAAAAATAACTAAACAAAATGGAGGCAAGCAACCTACCAGAGACAGAGTTCAAAACACTGGTTATAAAGATGCTTAAGAAACTTAGTGAGAACTTCAACAAAGAGATAGCAAGCATAAAAAAAGAACCAGTCAGAAATGAAGAATATAATAATTGAAATGAAGAATACATTAGAAGGAATCACCAGCAGACTAGATGATGCAGAGGATCTAATTAACAATTTAGAAGACAAGGTAGCAGAAAACACCCAATTGGAATAGCAAAAAGAAAAAAGAATAATAATAATTTTTAAAATGAGGATAGTTTAAGAGACCTCAGACACATAAGACTGAATATAAATGGCTGGAAAATGTAATTGCATGAAAATGGAAATGAAAACAAAAAAAACCTGGAATAGCAATACTTATACCAGACAAAGTAGACTTTAAAACAAAGGCTATGATAGGAGACAAAGAATGACCCACTAATCCCTCATTGAGTATTTATCCAAGAAACTCAAAATGCTACTTCAATGGACATGTGCATCCATATGTTCATTGCAATGGGAATATAGTCCATAATATGGTAATATGTATGTATTAGTACCAGGTGGGTACTCAACTAGTCAAGGGGATCACTTTTTAAATTATAAAAATGTCTAGCCGCTAGGCTGTATAGCTGAAATTAATATAAAATAATATTGAATGTCAACTGTAGTTGAAAAATTTAAAAAGGGGAGGAAAAGGTGAAGGGCAATAAGAGGTCCAAATTTCCAGGTATAAAGAAAAATAAGTCATGGGGATGTAATGTACAGCATGGGGAATATAGTCAGATATTGTGATAGCATGGGACAGTGTCAGATGGTTGCTGGATTTATCATGGTGATCACTTCTTTAGATAAATAAACATTGAATAACTATCATGTATATCTGAAACAGATATAATGTTGATTATTAGTTATATTTTTAAATGAAAATCTTTAAAAAATGAAGGTTTAAAGGAGGATATCTTTTAAATCAAAAAGGAAAAATATATAGACTTAGTTTGAGACAAAGTGACAAATATCTAATATAGGAATCCTTCAAGACAAAAAATCAATTTCATGCAAAGAAACAGCAAATCAATTTCAGAAAAATTTGTAAGATAAAAAAAATTTGATGAGCATACCATGTGCTTCAGAATATCAGTCCAGAATGATGAACAGCAAGACATATTCTAATAAAATTCCTAGACTTAAACAAACAACCAAAAAAAGAAACAAAAACTTCCTTGGGTATCTCAGAAAAACAGTAGCACATGACATATTAGGATAGGAAAATTAACATCTGATTTTTTAACACAATGTTTTATATTAGAAAAAAATGGAAAAACATATTTAAGAGATTCAAGGAAAGAAAATGTGAACCAAGGATTTATATCCTACAAAACTAACTTTCCAGAAAGTGTACAAACTGTTATCAACATGTAAGAACGAAATTATTTTTCTTATGATATCTTCCTGAGGAATTGACTGGGGAAACAGCCTCAAATAATCAAAATGACTAAGAGACATTGACATAAAGACTGACAATTCCTTTTAGAACTAGAACTTTTAGAACAGAACTAAATAAAAGTACTGTAACTGAATAATGATGAAAACTTGCCTATGATTAGGATTCTACAAATAGTATCACTTGGTTTCCAAATAAATAGTAGATAAGGTAAATCATGTCTTTATAATAGTTTTTCAATTGATAAATTTTTAAAGATTTGATAGAATATGGCAATTTACAACCCCAAATAATTAATAAGTTTAAATGAGATCAACTGCTGCAGACATCCTAATATGTGAAACTATCTGACACCAAGCATATATTAGTGAAAAAGAACACTCCTAGTAGACATGAAAAAGGGATAAAACATGAATTTTAACAAGCCTCTGGATCCAGCTGCCAGTTTGCAGGAAATACAGAAGACAGAAGAACAAGTTGAAGCATACCAAGATGATTCAACCGACAAAATCTAGACTAGAAAACCCTACAGAGCAAAATGTCCTCAGTATCTTCAACATATAAATTATAAGGAAAAGAAAGAAATGCAAGACAAAAGAGAAAACATGTAGATTGTAAGAAACTTAAGAGATATGTCAAAATTGCTTTGTATAACTGAGCTGTATTTTCTGGGAATGAACATTTGTGCGATTAGACCAGTAGACATACAAGAAAGTGATTGCTGTATTAAAAAAAAGAAATAAGGTAGTTCAATGGATAAGAAAACAAGACCCATGCATATGTTGTGTACAGGAGATCCACTTCAGACTGAAAAACACACACAGACTGAAAGTAAAGGGATGGAAAGACATATTTCCTGCAAATGAAAACAAACAAAAACAGTTGGGGTAGCAATACTTCTATCAGACAAAATAGACTTTGAAACAAAGGCTATAATAAGAGACAAAGAAGAACATTTCATAATGATAAAGTTATCAATTCAACAAGAGGACATAAATCTAGTAAATATCTATGCACCCAATATTGGAGCAACTAAATATATAAAGCAAATATTGACAGATGTAAAGGACAGATCAACAGCAATACAGTCATAGTAGTGAACTTTAGCTCCCATTGAAAGCAATGAATAGGTCTTCCAGACAGAAAATAAACAAGGAAAGAGTGACAAATTAGACAGATGGATTTAATTGATATTTTTAGAGCATTTCACCCCAAAGCAGCAGAATATACATTCTTTTCAGGTGCACATGAAACATTTTCCAGGATAGACCATGTGTTAGGCCAGAAAACAAGGCCCAATAAATTTAAGAGGCTTAAATCATATTGAGCATCTTCTCTGACCACACTTGTATGAAACTAGAAATCAATTACAAGAAAAAAAAACAAAAAAACCCCTGAGAAACACACAAACACATGGAGGCTAAATAACATACTGCTAAATAATGAATGGGTTACCAATGAGATCAAGGAAGAAATCAAAAGATACCTTGAGACAAAAGAAAATGAAAACACAATGACCCCAAACCTATGGGACACAGCAAAAGCAAGCCTAAGAGGAAATTTCTTGCAATACAGGCCTACCTCAAAAAAACAAGAAAAATCCTTAATAGACAATCAAACCTAAAGGAACAGAAAAAGAACAAACAAAGCCCAAAGGGAATAGAAGGAAGGAAATAATAAAGATCAGAGTGGACAGAAATGAAATAGAGTCTAAAACAGCAATACAAAAGATGCATGGAACCAAGGGCTAGTTCTCTGAAAAGATAAGTTAAATTGATAAACGTTTAACCAGACTCATCAAGAAAAAAAGAGAGAGCTCCTAAATAAATAAAATCAGAAATCGAAGAGAAGTGACAACTTATACCACAGAAATACAAAGGATTATAAGAAAATGTTATAAATAATTATATGCCAACAAATTGCACAATCTTCAAGAAATGGAAAAATTCCTAGAAACAAACAATCTTCTGAGAGTGAATCAAAAAGAAACAGAAAATCTAAACAGACCAATTACTACTAACAAAATCAAATCAGTATTCAAAAAACTCCCAACAAATAAAAGTCCTGGACTGTATGGCTTCACAGGTGAGTTTTACCAATTTATACCTCAACTTAATAAAGGTCATATATGACAAATACACAGCTAACATCATATTCAATGGTCAAAAGCTAAAAGCATTTTTCTTAAGATCAGGAAAAAGACAAGGATGTCCACTTTCACATGGGCAGTAAACACTCTGGCATTGCTTTTCATAATTTCTTTTTTTCTGATATATCTTCTCAGGCAAGGGAATCAAAAGAAAGAATGAATAAATTGGACTACTTCAAATGAATATTTTGCACAGCAAAGGGAACCATCAACAAAATGAAAAGATAGCCTACCTATTGGGAGAAGATATTTGCCAATGATAAAACTGATAAGGGTTAATATCCTAAATTTATAAAGAACTCATACAACTTAACACCAAAAACAAACAAACAAACAAACAAACAAACAAACAATCTAATTAAAAAGTGGGCAGAGGACCTGAACAGACATTTTATCAAAGGGGACATACAAATGGCCAATAGACATGTGAAAAGATGCTCAACATCACTAATTATCAGAGAAATGCAAATTAAAACCAAATAACCTCATACCTGTGAGAATGTGTGTCACAAAAAAAATCAATAAAACAACAAGTGTTGGCGAGGATGTTGAGAAAAAGGAACCCTCATGCACTGTTGGTGGGATTGCAAATTGGGGAAGTTCCTCAAAAATTAAAAATAGAACTACCTTATGAAACAGAAATTCCACTTCTGGGTATTCATCCAAAGAAATCCAAAACACTAAATTGAAAAGATATATGGGCCCCTGTGCTCACTGCAGTGCTATTTACAATAGCCAAGATATGGGGACAACCTAAGTGTCCATCAATAGAAGATTGGATACAGAAGAGGTGGTACATATATGCAATGGAATATTACTCTGCCAAAAAAAGAGTGAAATCTTACCATCTGTGACAACATGGATGGACCTAGAGGGTATTATACTAAGTGAAATATGTCAGACAGAAGCAAATAGCATATGACTAGTCCAGCTCACAGCTCAAATACAAGTGCCTTTCCTTAGACAACCATTATACTTCAGTATGCAGCAGAAGTGCTATGTGTGTGCTCCCTCTTTCATCCATAGACTATGACTCAGACTTGAGATCTAATAAAATTAATAAATTTTATTGCTTCATCAAGTACTTTCTTAGGCAAAACTTACTTTTCCTTTAAGCTGCAGGTGCACAGCAATGAAGAATACAATGACTAATAAAGACTATACTGAATACAGTGACAGTTAGGTGCCACCACATTGATTCATGTTAAGGGGCCAATGGTTTTTTTTGTCATTACTTTTTTATCATCAGTGCAAATGTCAAGACAGTGAAAATGAAATGTCTGAGCATAATTATGAAAATAGGTTGATCTTTTGTGTGTCCTAAAAGAGTCTTGGGTTTCCCTAAGCATACAAAGGCCACAACTGTGGATCTTCCGCTCTGGAATACCAATGTATATATGCAAGGTTTGTATATTTCTCATAGGGCAGTGTCCAGAGCCTTCATCAGATTTTTCAAAGATGCCACGTGACCCAAAAAAGGTTAGGAAACATTGGCTGTCAGGGAAAATCCAGTATGTTGAAATGTAACCAAGCAGTAATCTTGATACCTAGCTATTTTTCAAATGAAGAAATACAGCTTTAAAAAGGTAAGCCATTTGACCAACGTCGCACAGCCTATATTATGGTATTTTCAGGACACCGTTCCATTTCTTTCTGACCCTAAATTTTGTATTCTCAATCTACATGCCAAACAGCGTAAGGCATTGTGAAATATGGTACAGGAACACAGGGATGGTACGATGCAATGAGTGGCCCCAAGAAGTTTACAATCTAGAAAGGAAGATGAGGCAAATAAATAAATCGAAAACACAAATAGCATAAAAGTGATATGCAACATTCACCTAGAGTATTTGGGGACTTATAGAACAGGAAGTCCCATAAAATTTCAGAGACCAAGAAAGAGTAGAGGATTGTTATAGATAGAAGCAATGTCATAAACAAAGGCAGGGAGCCAGGAAATTAAGGGTTGTGTGGGGGAAACCATGAGTAATCTAGTTCAGCTGGAATGTCTGGGAATCGTATCCAAATGAACTTAGTAAAAATGTGTTGGAATCAGAGGGCCATATGCCAAGCTGAAGAGTTCCATAAGATGCAGGGTGCCACGGAGCCACTGAAAGATTTTTGAATAGGGTTTGGGTATAATTGTGCTCTTTGGCTTTGGTGCATTCTTGGAACACTGTTATTCTCTGAACAGTGTTTATTTAATCCAGGCCACTTTAAATTAAAAGAGTTTATGAAGGACTATTTATTATCATTGTTAAGAAATAACGATCAAAGTAATAATTTCTTTTCTCTAGTAAAAGTTTGATTGAACAGTATTTATCTTTATTGTTGTAGAACAATTATTTTTTTAATTTATTTTTCAATAACAGTTGACATTCAATAATACATTAGTTTCAGGTGTACAGCATAGTGGTTAGACATTTATGTAATTTACGAAGTGATCCCCTGATTAGTCTAATACCCACCTGATACTACACACAGTTATTATAATGTTATTGACTATATTCCCTATGCTGTACTTCACATCCCTGTGAATGAACAGTCCTTAGGGTGAGGGCTTCCAATGATACTTGAGAAACATACTCATTTGCATGGATATTTCCTGCTTATTATTGGATCAATGCAATGGAAAAAATAATAGCATTTCTCAAAATGGTTTCTATTCATACTATCTGGTCAATACTAAATACTTGAGCTGCCAACTGAAAAAGAGCATCAACCAAGATTTCTCATCAGTCTGCTTGAACACCAGTTTGAATTTTTAAAATATGTTTAGAGTGTCTTGGGAAAAAATTGAGGAAGCCTTAGTGTAAACCATAATACAGAGGATAATGAGTTAATGAAAACAGGAGTCCCACCTTTCTGCTCTGGAGAAAGGCCTTCTCTAACTACAGGAGTTCCTGGGCTTCTAGTGCTAAATGAAAGTCCCTAATCTCAGTTACTAGCACCCTAGAGTTTGGTAGGAGTGGTCAGTCACCAGACTGCTTGGTACGTGTATTGTGAGGTGGTTTTCCTGCCTCTGGGGGCCTCACAGAGTCACTAGTGACTCATCAAATGGCTTCTACTTCAGATAAGAGAATCTTATGAATATGTAGCCCCTTCTCCCCCCAAATCTCAGGCTATAAAGATTCACATAAATCTCATCTTTCTCCTAGAAATCAGCATTTTATTGGCTGAGTACTACTGCCACCGCTGCCAGTACCAGTACCATTACCACCACCATCACTGGTGGCTACATATTGAGCACGAAGTACTCAACCTGTGTTAAAAGCTTTATACACAACCCTCTGAAGTTGGTTTATTGCCTTGATTTTTTTACATGTGAAAACAGGTTTAGAAGAGCTTAAAAAATTCCCCAAAGGTACACAGCTAGTAACAGGCAGTCTGTCTGTCTACAAAGATGCATGCCCTGGCCCTCCTCCCTTACCTAGCTAATGCCTTCTTATCCACAAGCCTCAATTTAAATGTCATTGCCTCAGAGGACTTGTCTGACTCACTAGACTTGGTTATATTATCTTGTTATAATTCCTATAGCTCCTTTACTATGCTAATCTCATATTGTACTTACTGTTTAATGTCTGTCTTTACTGCCAGACTCACAGTTCCATTAGGGCAGGAACAGTATCTTTCTAGTATACATTAATATCACTTTGATTGAAATGATTATTTGACTTAGCCTAAAGTATTTACAGTACTCATGCTATTGGGATGTTCCTGTCTGGGAAGATGTCATCTTCATAGACTATTACCAGTAATGCCTTATCAGAGCCTCTTATCTCATCTCTGAGATCAAGAAACATAGCACACAGGGCAGGTAAGTTTTGATGGGTGAGAAGAGGAAGTAACTGCTCAAGAGCACTGGAATTGGTTGGGTACCATACATGGGGACCCCAAGAAGTGGAGATTCATAATGAAATCCAGGGTCAGAGACCCCAAAACAGAACAAGTAAAGATAGCCACACATGTGTTTTTCCAGCTATGTCTACCTTCCCCCAAAACTTTGCTCATCCTTCTTCCTCGACAGTGGCACTAGCTATGGTTCTTAGCATAGGTAAGGCTAAGGTTGGCATAACCAGTGGGCAGAGGAGAAATTTGCAGATTGTATACTTAGAACCGTGCAAGAGCAGGAAACTGTCTCTTTCCCCTTTGGTTAGCAAGGTGCCTGGAACATAGTTTTTGTTTAGCATATATTATATTTGTTGACCTAGAACACTGGTGGACAAAAGCTTATTCCATCTCCTTTCATGGATAATGTTAATTGATTTTGTTTCTTTGGGTTAAGTAAATTCTTGTGAGTTTACACTTTTTAGAAATTAGTATATGCAACTGAAGTCACAAAACAATACTTACCTTTAACACATAAAATGCAAACTGATATGTTCTTTTTAAAAAAGAAATGCTGGTTGACACATGCATAATTGATTTGGTGACTGACCAATGGATTGCAAAATTATTTCTTGTGAATTTATTTATAAATACACACCCACACACATACATTTCTCCATATACTAGGTTCAAATATAAAATACGTATCTTACCTTCCCAGGAAAACAAGTTTGAAAGGTGCTGTTCTAAATCAATGCTGAATTTTCTTTCCCAGTTCTTCCTTCGAAACATGTGGTACACCCAGTGCTGCAAACCATCTTAGGTCCCCAAGCCAATCTGTAGCCTGGAGCAGATCTCCCTTTTGCGGAGATTGTAGGGTTTCTGCACGTATTTTTGATGGGGAAGTCTGTTTTGCTCAGAGGCATTCAGAACATCAACAGATATTTCCTTTTCTGGAAAAATACTTAAGGGCGCTGAGCAGCAGAGGATGAATTCTTTAGTTGATTTGGATGAATTTCATTTATTTTTTTTAACTTTTTGAGCAGGACTGACAAATGTCGTTATCCTAGTATTCCTCAAGTACCATGGAATGGGAACTTAAAGTATTTTATTAACCAATTTTCCCCTCTTCTTGTTCTTTAAAAAAATGTACATTTGTGGGCTTTAAAAATGACTGTGTAAGAACTTCTTGCCCAGCTGGGCCAAAGGGGGAAAATAAATTGTTTCATAATTTGGTCTAGCACTGTCAGAATCCTCCAAGATCAGTTATATCAGAGGGAAAGGAAGATGCAAAAAAGGGGAGATTATGCAAGTTGTTATAAAAACACAATTTAGACAGAGTTAAGATTAGGTCAGTGGGGCTAGTTAACTGGAGAGCATCCCGCAAACTGCTTCTACCAGAACCTAAGAACTGTTTATTTTTCTAGGGCCACAATTCAAATCCCAGACTGTGAACAAACATTTTTCTTAGCTATTTTCTTTTTTTTTAAAGGTTAGTCATCTAAATTTTAGCATTAATTTTGTTCCTCATGAATGTAGTTTGGATTTGGCTCGATTATTGTTCTGGGTATAACATGGAATGGGACTGTATTATATCTTTTAATTCACAAGGTTTTTGCACACTGATTATGTCTAATGTGTGAAGAAATATAGTAGAGAATTTTGAAGATGAACCCGACATCAAGTAACATCCAAGATAAATATATGCCTATTTAAAACCATCATGGCTGGACATTATAATCACCTGAGAAAATTTTACAAAACCAAGAATCAGATCCTGTCTCAGACCAATTAACTGTGAATCTCTGTGGATGGAGCTCAGGCATCCTTGTGTCTTAAAAGTTTCTCAGGTGATTATATATCTCACTCTGGCTGTGACCTGCCGAGGTAGATTGAGAAGGGCCTTGTGAAAAGAGTAGAAAGAGCGTAGAGTCTGAGAACACAACATGGGCCTTCAAAATCTAGGTCTAGCCCTCACTAGCTAAGTAGTCCTGGGTGGTTTACTTGAAATCACTTAGCTGCAGCTTTCTTATCTGTAAAATCTCTATATAAGTATACTTCAAAGAGTATAATGACAATTACACTAAGCAATAAGTGTGAGAATGCTTTTAAAAATCAAATGAGCTCTCTACATTCTATCATTGCAATAACATTAAAATAAATTTTTTTGTAGCATTCTGTAGGTGAGGGAGAAGGGTAAGCACAGGACCGAAGGGAGGTAGACATAGCTAGTAAGACATGTGTTGCTGCCTCGACACCATTTTCCTTGTTCTGTGTCATGGCCTCTAACCCTGGATGCCCAGTTACCTAAACATCTCCTTGGATATGGAATTTGGAGTCAAACAGCTTTGGTTTTATCTTGAAGGCAAAGCGAACGCATGTAAATTGTTTTAAGATAGAGAGTTACATAGTCATATCTGTATGTTAGGAACATCATTCTACAAACATCCTGTAGATTGAAGTATGAAAGTGTAATAAGACTGAAGGCAAAGACTAGTTGGGAAATTGCGGTAGTAATCCAGGCAAGTTTGAGTTGACCAACTGTTAAGGTGATGAAATTAACAGAAGGAGAAGAATCATTAGATGCTTCTGGCTTGGTCGACTATGTGGATGGTTGTGACATGCATCCAGGTAGAAACTAAAAGATGAACATGTTCAGTGGTGTTGGGGATTAAGGGAATGAACAAATAAAATGAGTTTTTTATGAGGTTGAGTTGGAGATGACAAGCGTAATTACCAAGGGGCAAGTGGATTTATAGTTCTGGCCCCCAGGGCATCGTTCTGAGTAGAAGTATGTAGGTTTGTGAGTCATTAGCAAAAAGGTGGAAATTGAAGCTGTGGATGAAATCACCTAGTGAAAAGCATGAAGAGGAGAGGGCAGAGAACATAACCAGTGAGAAGAGAGATGGAAAAATAGGAGCCTTCAGGAAGACTAAGTATAAATGGTGTGAGGGGTAAGAGGAAAGCCCCAATAGAGCAGTATCACCCAAAACAAAAGAGGGGAGAGTTTCAGTAAGAACAGAGTGGTGAACAGTTTAAAATGCTGTGAAGATGTCAATTAAAATAAGCACAGAACTCTCCCATGGGACTTAGCAGCCATAAGGTTATTGAGGACCATGGCGATAGTACTTTAGTGCCGGGAATAGGAACCATATTGCAGTGGGCTGAAAAGTGAATCCAAGACAAGGAAATAGAGACAATGAATATAAACTCCCTTTCCCAAGATATTGGCTCTGTAAGGAAGGAGCAAAACTAAAATGACTGCTGGAGGAAATTTAAGGTCAGAAGTGGATTCACTTTTTTTTTTTTAAAGATTTTTATTGGGGAATTGGGGGGATGGGAACAGTGCTGGGGAGTTGGGGGAAGGGGAACAGACAAATTGCTGTCTTTTTGTTCTTCAGTCTAGTTGTGGAGGACGTTGCTTCACTGGCCCAAGTTGGCACCATCATTGCGCTCTTCCCGGGCGAGGCACATCAGTCACTGGCTTCTGGACGGCCGCTCACTGTGGCTGCTGGCCGCTCACGCTGGCTGCCGGCTACACACGGTAGCCCATGGCAACCCACTGCCACAGGGGCTGCAGCCTATGCCGTCGCCAGCGACTCACAGCAGCCCAGCTCCAGGTTGAGCTGTTGTTCAGCATCTTAGCTGTGGAGGGCAGTGTCACTGGCCCTCATATGTGGGATCCGTACCGGGGCCCTCTGGCATCCCAAGCGAGTTCTTAACCATCGCGCCACTCGGCCGGCCCAGAAGTGGGTTCACTTTTAAAAAAAGAGATGTACTTGTTTGTAAGCTAGAAGATCAGGTGAAGATTAGACAATGAGAGGTTGAAGAAATAGGATAGACAAGATTTAGCAAGACTGTTGAGAAATTGGAAGATATGGGATGCAAAGGAAGATGAAGCGACAGATGCTGGATAAGAAGAAAGCACTCCTCTCATTGAAACTATAGGAGAAGAATAGATTACAAAATAAGGATGGGTATACATTTATGTGAGGGGGGGTAGTATATGAGAGTCTCTGGCCAACGCCTCTATTTTTTTTATGAAGCAAGAGATGAAGCCTTCTGCAGTGAGTAAGGCAGGACTTGTGGGTGAGTAAGGTAGGAAGAATAGAGAAAGAATTGAAATAATAGCAGTAGAGAATAAAGGTTAGTAGAGACTAGAAACATGGAGGATTTCTGGGCTGAGTTAAAAGTCCAGATGATGTTTAAGACTGCCTTGGCAGGATTTTAAATTGAATAACACTAGTGTGAGATTAGTTTTGAAAAGCGGGTGGGTTAGGCTCACTCATGGGATATTCTAAATGCTAGGCTAAAACTAAATTATTAGGTAGTTATTAATGAGTGTTGATAATCCTTTTCATTAGGGAGTGGTGTGATAAGAGCCATGAAACTTTTAGGAGGGCATATTGGAACAGTGGTGCATTAAGGCCAAGAAGGGACCAGTTATAAGGGATTATCTACATAATCAAGCATGAAGTAATTTCACCAGTTATGAGAGCAGTGGAAATAAAAAAAGTAAACACAAAAACAAGCCACTCTTTGATCATTGACTTAATATAGATAAAAGAAAAAGTCAATGGTAAATACAGGTTTCATGTCTAGATGATTGGGAGAATGGAACTAACCTTCAAAAAATCAGGAGATTCAGTGAGGTTGGGAAGACCTAATGATCAGCTTGGTGTTGGACATGTCCAATCTGAGATACAATCATGACATTCAAGGGGAGACAAACAGAAAGCACTGGAAGTACAGAAGTACAACATGACTGTCACAATTTGGGAATCATTGACCTAAACTGATTGTTGACGATATGAGAAGGACTGATATATTCAAATTCAAAATTTAGATAAAGAATAGATGAAAGAGTAGATAAAATTTAGACAGCTACTTTTTATGGGAGGGGAATCGGCAGAAGAATAAGTAAAAGATTAAGGGATGAATGAAAAGTTCATCAACACTTATTAATAACTACCTAATAATTTAATCTTAGCCTTGAAAGAGAAAAGGAAACCAAGAGAAGATAGAGACTTGAAAGCCAAGAAAGAAATGGTATAAAGTTATTAATAATGAACAAAGAAACCAAATGCATGAGGTTTAATAGGATAAGCGTTAAGAAACTGTCTGTAGGTTTTGGCAACTAGGAATTCAACTGAACCTAAACGAAAGTGTTTTCATTAGAATGATGGGATCTAAAGCCAGTTTGCAAACATTTGAATAGCTCATGCATAGTAAGGAAGTAGAGGCATGGAGCTACCTTTTCAAAACTTTATCAATGAAAAGTTGGATAGCTATGGTGAGTAGCTTAAAGGAGTAATGAAATGCAACATCTGAACATTTTTAAGGGAAAAAACTAATAAAACAAAAGTGATTGAACATAGAGGGCTATGGAAGTACAGGTGAGCAAACTTGTAGAGATACATTGGATATATTGGAGGTTGGGAACAAATAGAGACATTGAGATTAAGGGCATATGAAAACAAAGGATGATAAAAGTGTTAAAACCACAGGAGTATTTTAACTTGTAAAACTGAAGGAGAGATTAGCTATACTATATTTTGTTGAAATTAAGATATAAAGTTTTCACATTTTAATGTTCTGAAATTGGAATATAGCTTATAATCAATGTCAAAAAAACATTTGCACATCCCAAGGAGAAAAAGTTAGCTTTCATACTGTTGCTATTTTTCTGTTCTTTGGCAATTTAGCTGGGTATGGAAATTATCTGTTTCTTCAATTGTCCTATTATTTTAAACTCATATGGAATTAAATTTGAATTAAATTTGAATCCCCAATAATGACTTAAAAGGTATTTTATTTATTATTTTTTATTTCAGTGTAGTTGTTGTATAATTTTACATTAGTTTTAGGTGTACAATATAGTGATTTGACACTTCTATACCTTACAATGTGTTCACCACACGAAGTCTAGTAATCACCGGTCACCATGCAGTTATACTTTGTGTGGTATCTAAATAAGTAGTATAAATAGAAGATTCTCTGACATATATCAGGCAGTAGAAATTGCCAAATCTCTTAGAATAGATAAAAGTATGTTGAAATCTGGGCAAAATTAGTGTGAACAATTCAAAAATTTGAAAAAACATTGCTTAGTACATAACGTAAATTGGTCATTGGCATCCAGTTGATGCTAAAGATAATATTTTAAACTCCTAGAAATATTATATAAAACTCAGTTAAGAAAATAAGACTACAAGTTTAATGAAATGGAGAATACATATGTAACAATCATTTTATTTTATATGTTTTGAAATCATGATGTCATTCTTAAAGATGCTACTGAGGTTAAGATCATGAGCACAATTTTGAAAAGAAGCCCATTCCCATGGTGAACCACATTCCTATAGCTAACCATAAGTAATTTAGAAAGCTCTTTAGATTCTGTGTGGAGATGGCTTAGATCTACTCAAACTTGAACTTGAGGATATCAGAGCTATGAACTGTCTAGGTTCATGTTCATGAATGCTACTGTAGATTAATATACATTTTATACAGTGAGTCACTTAACCCATCCCCCAAAGCTGTTGGTCAAGAATGCTTCTTTTATTTAGACCCATTTCAAGAAAAAAGATAAAATGAATACGTTTTGATTGGACATACATCCACCACCACCTCAAGAAAAAAATTGTGTGGTGAATGAATTTGATTGACCATACTTCTGCCACCTCCTCACTTTTAGAAATCTCTCCTTCTCCCAGAACCACCTCCAACTAGTCTAGTACTCACACACAACCCAGCGTCAATTGGCTCTGCCCTCCCTATCAGTTCTCTATCTCCCAAACTTATCAAAATTTCCTGTCCTGCATTCCATTCCTGTAGGCCTGGATGTCTATAAAATAAATGGGTAATACAATCTTTAACTTGTATCATCCTCTCTGTTCTTAAAAGACACTCAGAACAGTGATGGTGAAAATGTGAGGCACCAAGGTACAAGTGCTGAATGTTATAGGCCATCAGTTCTTTGTTCACCATGAACTGATGGGGGTAGAGCTGAGCTTATAGGGACTGAACTAGACAGGGTGTGTGTGTGTGTGTGTGTGTTAGAGAGGCAGAGAGGGAGGGAGGAAGGGGGAAAAGAAGGAGGAAAGGAGGGAGGGAGGGAGGGAGAGAGGGAGAGAGAGAGAGAGAGAGAGAGAGAGAGAGAGAGAGAGAGAGAGAGAAGAGAGAGGAGAGAGTTAGATTTGGGGAGGAGAGTTTTATACATGAATGGATATAATAATCTTGAATTCTAATAGTAGATTGTGAACACAGCTTTTGTGAATATCTAGAGTGTGTATATCTTGGTTAAAATGTTTATTTTCTTCCAAGAGTTAAGATCTGTTTTTATTTTCATACTTTGGGGCATGAAAATATAGAGAAGAAAAATAATCCAGTATTTTAAAAAATTATTTTATACACACACACACATATATATATATATACACATATGTATACACACATACATACATACAAATATGCACATTATATATTCCTGTGAGAATCCAGAAATACTCCCTTGGCCTGAAGACAGATGCTGGCAGCTTGGAGAAAGAATCATATCTCCGTAGATGGCATTCTGGAAGCAGTCTTCTCACCAAGGAGTGGCAGAAGCCAAGTGTTCCAGTCCCTCATGCTCTTGCCATCCTGACCACTATGTGGGACAAGGAACATCTTGCTGGGAGTCCCAGGGAAGCTGCCCCAAAGTAATGAAGACATTTATATTGTAGCTTCCCCTGACTTTTAGCATCCTGTCCTACTACACTCTCTCAGAGTGCATTGAGAATGTAGTTAGTGCTTTACATAAGAAATAATGTTAATTTGACAAACTTAGATGGCAGCAATAACCAATAGAATTGAAGTCCAATATATAAAAAGATCAAGAAAAAGACCAAGAAATATTGATCAGACAGTCTTGTTCTTGAGTTGAAAAAGCCAATCAGTATGAATGTTGAAGATGACTCTATAGGGGGAGTGGGGTGGTAGAAGAGGGTAAAGGGGATCAAATATATGGTGATGGAAGGAGAACTGACTCTGGGTGGTGAACGCACATTGTGATATATAGATGATGTATTACAGAATTGTGCACTTGAAATCTATGTAACTTTGCTAACAGTTGTCATCCCAATAAACTTTAATTAAAACAAAACTCAAGGTCTGGGTTATAGTCTTTGTTTTGCTGTTAACTACCTAGATAATGTGCCTGAGCCAGTTTCCTCACTTCCAGATTAAAGGGGTTTGACAGTGTAACTGTTGAAATCTCTTTTCTATAGTATAAGTTTTGATGACAGAACATTGGATCAGGTGACCTTGAGCATTACAAAACTATTTATTTTCCCATCCTCCTTTATTTTATCTGGTTATTTTATGTCAGGCTCTGGTTTGGCTTTCATCTGTCCAAGTTCTCTCTACATATTTATTTATTCCCCAAAGCTGAATATATTAGATCCTTTTAATACACCTCAAATAAATGACATGGTTAGAAAAAATTATTAATTGTATCTAGGATCCTTGTCTTAGAATTGTTTTCATAATTACGGCCTTACTGGAATTTTTACATGTGTAGAGGAGCATAATAAAGCATTTGGAATTTACCGATGATTTTACTTTATTTGGTTTGCAAAATGCATCCTTAAGTGAGCCTGGAGCCTCATTTAATGTGGGATCCTGTTCTAAGTGAATGGAAAATGCAAGGGAAAAATTAAATAAAAGAACAATATAATCAGCTGAAACCAAAATAGATGGGAATTGGGATTGAGACTGTGAGGATAAAGAGGGGTGCGCAGAAGACCGAGGGTAAGTAAGCACCAAAAGCATTTACCAGCCCACATTATTTATTTATTTTTCCTAGCCAATCTGCCTTTATGTGGGGTCATGGGTAATAAAAGAAATAAAATCAGTCAGTCCTGCTTCCCAAGCAGTAATTCAAAAGTGGCACAATCAGTTAATATTAGGCAACTGTGGTTGGCACAGAAGGTAATAATAACGTAGTGAGCTGCAAGAGGCCTTAGCAAGGGAGTTGTGTCCAAGATAAACCTAGACAAGCAACCAGTGACCAACAAAGCTTCCAACCAGGGTTTCTGATTTAGACCCAGTGTCATTTTCACCATGCTGCACAACTGAGAAAAAATAAATATAATTAATTTGCAAGATAAATCAAAGAAAACAATAAAACATAATAAACAAAGAAAGTAGCTCAAAAAATAGGATAGTGAGATAAAATGGGCTGACAAAGTCAATTTTTTCACAGACTCGGCTTGATTACTAATTGAATATGGTCCTTACTGCCTCTCCCTAACCACCCCCTCCCCACCAAAAAAGCCCAACCAAACAAAAAACAAGGATATCATACTGAACCTCCTAACTTTTGACCCAGTAGACCAGTTTCAGTCTTCTGGCTGTCTCATATTTTATCTTGGCGTCTACCTTATATCCTGTATTATAGCCCCACTAATAGTAGTGGACCCAGATCATTTTGCTCTTCCATTGTGCCTCGGTGAATTTTTAGTTGTGCTCTTGGGCAAGTTTATAGTCCTTTTTAGCTTCTATATTCTCACTTCTAAAATGGGTAATAACATCCACTTTGTAGAATTTTTTTGTTTTGATTTTTTTTTCTACAATTGGAGAGTTGGGGGAGGGGAACAGTGTTGGGGAATTGGGGAGGAGGACCAGCCAAGTTGTTGTTCTTCAGTCTTCGTTGTGGAGAGTGCCAGTCACCATCTGGCTGCCCATCGGCAGCTCATGGCCTCTAAGCTCAAGGTGCTGTGTTACAATCTTAGTTGTGGGTGGGCGTAGCCACCATCCCATGCGGGAGTCAAACTGGCAGCCTTGTTGTTAAGAGCGCATGCTCTATCCACTGAGCCATCCGGGTGGCAGTTCACCTCAAGGTGCTGTGTTACAATCTTAGTTGTGGGTGGGTGTAGCCACTGTCCCATGTGGGAGTCCAACCGGCAGTCTTGTTGTTAAGAGTGCATGTTCTACCCAATGAGCCATCCGGGTGGCAGCTCAGCTCAAGGTGCCGAGTTCAGTCTTAGTTGCGGGCGGGTGTAGCCCACCATCGAACAGGCAATATTGTTACACCAGCTGAGCTATCCTGCCACCTGTTGGCAGCTCAGTGGCAGCTCAGCTTGGGCGCAGCGTCACTGGCACATGTGGGAATCAAACTGGCAGCCCTGTTGCTCAGAGCTCGCACTCTTAAGCTAACTCTTAACCAACTGAACCACTCGGCCGGCCCCCACTTTGTAGAGTTTTTATAAAAATTAAATGATGCAATGCTTATGATATTTGTGATATAGTGTCTTGCATATAATAAGCACTTAGTAAATGGAAGCTGCTATAGATTTGTCATTAACCACTAAAACTTTTATCCCATTTAGTGCATGTATCTGATTCATTTTACTTGACTATTCTCTCTAATCTGCTTTTGTGCTTGCTAAGGTTGCTCACTAATGTATGTATAACATTTATTAAACAAACATAGCTCTTTCTATGGCCAGGACTAGCCCCAAACCAGAAGTTTTCTGAATTTTTTTCTAGCCTACTATAGCCCACCTAACATTAAAAGTCCAATTTTAGTCTCACTTTATACATGAAGTCTTCCAAAATGTCCTAAGGAACATCAAAATTCTTTTCCAAATTTAATGTCTGTGCTGCAAAGTAAAACTTTATTGCTTCATTTACTAATTGTTTAATGGTGAGGTTCCCCTCCCACCCCTTACATCTATGCTGTATTATAAACTTCAGGGACAGAAACTTTCCTATAACCTAGCAGAATGCTGAACTCAGGATGGGCAAACAACAATACTTGAATGAATAACTGATTTATTTCCAAACTGGCTAAATTGGCTAATTTGGACCATTATTGTAGATACCAGATTCCTCAGATTCTTCAGACTCTTGGCGTCTTCATCCAAATTCTTTATCCAAATATCAGATTGCATTCTAGAAGAAAGTAGCTGTACTCACATCTATTGTTGTATTTGTTAAAAGATACTATAATGAAATACTGTAATTTGATTCACATTTTGAAATTGGCTAACCAATTTTATATAAGAAAAAAATAATGGAAGAGTTTTTTATAAGCAAAAATGATGGAGATGGTAGAAAATTGGATCTAACATGTATACTATGCTTTAGATATCTATTCAGCCTTCAAAATCTAGAATATATCTACTTACTTTATCTATCTATCTATCTATCATCTATCATCTTTGAATGAAGGAAAAAAAACATTGGAAGACATAGCACTCTTTTCTAAAGGATCAACTGTAGAATTACTTTCTCCTTGTACCTAAGGGAAGCACCAAATTCTTATGTGTGTGACTAGTTTCTAATAGACCAAGCTGTTATTAAAGCAATCCTTTAGAAGCTCATTGAGGTGCTAGAAGCTGTTAAAGAATGATTTCCAGTTTTCTAAAAAATTTTTTGCATTCAGATTTAGCCAGAAATATTTTCAGTGGGAGTGTCTTCTCCCTGGACCAAACCCAAGGCTGAGAAAATTATTGTGCTTTCTTTTCTTTTTTATCATTTCTTTTCCTTCCTTCCTTCCTTCCTTTCTTTCTTTCTTTCTTTCTTTCTTTCTTTCTTTCTTTCTTTCTTTCTTTCTTTCTTTCTTTCTTTCTTTCGTTCTTTCTTTCTTTTCCCTTCACAATGCTGAAAGTAATGATATACTTCTTGCAGTTGTGGGCAAGTTAGGTTCCATGTTTGAATACTTCAAATATTATAATAAAGTCCACTAACTATCCTTTTTTTCCATGGAGCTAAACTGTTATATTCCACAAAATTTTATTGAAACCGGAATCTATGAGTCACATTTGAATTCATCTCTTTAAAATACATTGCAACCCTCTATTATTTCTTTTTTAACCCATCTTCTCATAAAACAACCCTGGTTAGCCACTTTAATGAGCAATTTTGTTGCTACTTTTATTTCTTAATGAACTTTTCCCCTCTGGCTGAATCCTAGTCTTATAGTTTATTTTCATTGCTATAGTGACATTGGTCAGGGAAAACTCTGTAAAATTAATCATCACATTAGACCAGGCTTCAGCAAGAATTCTTTATTGGAGCGAACAGAAGTTCCATAATCCCATGAGCCTATCCTCCTCTGGTGTTTTGTTTCCTCTTCTTCCCCCCTCCCCACCACTCCCCCCCACCCACTCTGAAAATCAGGTTCTATAAATCAATTGAGTATAGCAAGTTTGGGACAGAGCAGAAAATAGAGTGAATTTCTAGCAAGCCAAAGGTATAAAAGAATTACTTTACCCTTCATGTTATCATGGTTACTTAAAAATATATAATAAATTATTACTGAATTAGGTTGCTAAGTATTTCAAATGGAAGCATTCAAGTTCTTTATGATTTGTGTAACTTCTTTAATAAATTTATATAATAAATCAAAATGCTGGTTCAAAGACTTAATGGGGGTAAGCATGTTGGTTGATCACTCAACTTCTCTTAGCTGAATCATAGATTCCAGCAGACATGTCTCAAATAAATGATCACTCTTTAGAAACTTGGACTTGAAATGGTTACCTTTATGGAATGCTTATCAACTCTGTCCCCATGGGGTAGGGCAGTGATTCCTTCTGAAACGTGTGTGCAGTTTAGATAAATTTGAGGTGAGCTTCTTACAGCATGCAAGTAAGAGGGTCTACAGGCTAAAAATCTAGCCTCACTGAGTGTTCAACAGTGACATATTAAGTGCCTACTGTCCTTTGGATTAAACAAATCTACTATGTTTGGGAGAAGTAATTTGGGAAGTGGAAAAAGTAATTTGTTCTCATGCTCCCTGCTTTCTTACAACTCCTATTAGTTTCATTGCTTGATTGGTCACGTCATTAATACAGCGTAGTGCATTATAACATTTCATTGTTGTTGTTATTCTAAAGGGAACATTGGTTCAGTTATTTACTTCTTCCATGAGACAATTCAAATTTTCAGTAGGAGTATTTTCCCTACAATAAACTGTGACCTGTGGCTCCCACCCTCCAGGGCACAAACCTGGATTCCCTTTGTGCAGAAGTGGTCAAGGCCTCAGGAAATCAGAGGTATCAAGGAATTCAACGATTTGCTGAAGATTTATGGCTGATTGGTTCTAGAACTTGGTTGTCCTCACTTCGTATGAGCTTCCATTATAGTTAGTCTCTCTTTGTGTTTATTCTTCAATTATGGGGATATCTTGCCACACATTTTTGTATGGGATATTTGGCACAGTGAAAAATTTTAAATGTCCTCATATTTCTCTGAACCCTAGCCTGTCCCACAAACTGAATAGATATCCAGACATATATAGTTTAATTGTAAAAAAACAAAACAAAATAAAAAAAATAGTGTCTACTCATTCCTAAGTCTTCTATTCCCTATATAACCTGGAATTATTAAGTACCTCTGAGAAGGCACATAGATACTTTAAAGCTAATATTAACAGTAAATTACATAGTCTTGGGGAAAATGTTTTGGCTTAATCAGGAAAGTAAATTTTGTTAGTAGGGTAGACAGAGTAAAAGCCAGGAGGGAAGGGTATACTGACTGTCGAAGATACCTTTCTCCTTTCCCTATCATTCCGGATTATTTAACTCTGGAGAGCCATCACACCCTACTTTTTTATCATGGTATTGTTAACAATCACGTATGCTGGCAAAAGGTGCTGTCATGATGATCCAACTTCCCTCTCCCAAATACGGTTGTCCTAAAAAATAAATTAGGATTTCCATCCTGACTGCTCACTTGGTCCTGAACATGGAGTCCACTCACTTGTCAGTATAAACAGAGAGCAGAGGAAGAGGAGGAAGAGGGAGAGGCATTTGCTGGAACCTCGCTTTGAATGCTTTCTTGACGTTCCATATCTAGATTATGACTGTTGGCTGTTCATTGCTGGGACCTTTCGGTAGCTTCATTGAGCCTCTTGTTTAATCTGTGCCTCCTCGGTCAGAGTGTTTTAGAAAAGTACACTGATTAACAATATTGGAGTATGATTTTGAGTCACCGGTTACTGAAACTATAGACGGTTCCTTTAAATCCCAAAATTGAAAAAAAAAATTTTAAACATTCAGCAATGTTAAAAAGAATTTTACAATAAACACCCATATACTCACTTCCTAGATGCAATTAATGACAGATTACTATACATGGGGTTGACATATTTATCCTTTTATTCATTCCTCTGTCCATTCAATAATCCATGTTATTGTTGATGCATTTCAAAGTAAATTGCAGACATCAATTTAGTTCTTAAATATTTCACTGTACATATCAATAACAATGGTTCAATAATTTTTTTCTTGATGTGAAATTTACATACAATGAAATACAAAAACCTTAAGGACATGCATGTACTCTGAATTTTGATAAATATATACATCTGTGTAAGTCAAACCACTATCAAAAATATAATACTACCATTTCCCTAGAAAGTTCTCTCATGTCCCTTCTCAACTCATGTTCTTAAGCTTCCCAGTGGAAACCACTGTTATAATTTTTTCCACCATAGAATAGCTTTTTCAGTTCTAGAATTTTGTATAGTTGGACTGATATGATATATGCTCATTTATGTAAGTTTTCCATAACTCAGCATAATATTTTTGAGATTTATTCATATTTTGTATATGGCACTACTTTTGCTCTATTTTGCTTCTGAGTAACATTCCATTGTAAGAATATACCACATTTAGTTTACTTGTTCTCCTATTGATGGACACCTGGGCTCTTTCCAATTTTTTACTACTATGAATAGATCTGCTATGAATATTCTTGTACAAGCCTTTAGTTAATGTTTTCATTTCTCTAGAGCAGCGGTTCTCAACCTTCCTAATGCCGCAACCCCTTAATACAGTTCCTCATGTTGTGGTGACCCCCCAACCATAAAATTATTTTCGTTGCTACTCTATAACTGTAATTTTGCTACTGTTAAGAATCATAATGTAAATATCTTTTTGTTTTCCGATGGTCTTAGGTAACCCCTGTGAAAGGGTCGTTCGACCCCCAAAGCAGTCGCAACCCACAGGTTGAGAACCGCTGCAGAGTAAGTGTCTGGGAGTTGAATTGCTGGTTAGCAGGTATGTGTAAGTTTGATTTAATAAGAAACTGCCAGATGTTTTTCCCCAAATTTTTGTGGCATTGTTACTCATAATATATATGAGAGTTTCAACTTTGCTACATTCTCACCATCTTTCGGGTTGTCTTCTGAATTTTAGCCATTCTTGTGGGTTTGTATTGTGTTTTATTGTGGCTTAGTTTGCAATCCCTGGTGACTAATGAAGTGCAACATTTTTAAAGTGCTGATTGGCTAATATTTATAACTGTTCAAATGTTTTGCCCATTTATCACTGGGTTGTTTGTGTCTTTAGTTTATGTAAAAGTTTTTTTTCTCCTATTTCCTAAATACTATTTATTTTTTTTATTGTGAAATAAACATTTTTTAAATTAGTTTCAGCTGTACAACACAGTGCAATAGTTATACTTTTTACCCCTCAAAGTGACAACCCCCTCTCCCAATTCACTGCCCCATTCCATGCCCCCATATCATACATATCTATTACAATTCCCTTGACTCCACTCCCACACTATACTCCATATCCCATGACTGTGTATATCTATCTATCTATCTATCTATATCTATATCTATACCTATATATATATTCAATTATTGTTGACATACAATATTATACAACATCAGCTTCAGGTGTACAGTGCAGTGATCAAACCTCTACCCCATCCATGTAGTGGTCTCCCTAATAAGACATGTGACCATCTGACACCCTACAAAATATTTACAATGTTATTAATTATATTCACTGAACTGTTTTTCATATCCCTGTGGCAATATTGTAGTTACCTATTTATGCTGTCTAATCCCTTCCTCTTCTCTTTCATCCCCACCCCACTCCCAACTAGCAGCCATCAGTTTTTCCTCTATATCTCTGAGAACACTTCTGTTTACTTTGCTCGTTCATTCAGTTTTTTAGATTCCACATATAAGTGAGATCATATGGTATTTGTCTTTCCCTGACTGACTTATTTCACTTAACATAATAGTCTCTAGGTCCATCCATATTGTTGCAAATAGTATGATTTCATTCTTCTTTTTT
>NW_017731373.1:3308247-3309635 GCF_001890085.2 Hipposideros armiger | reverse complement strand
GGATTCTCTCTATGTAGTATCATGTCATCTGCATATAATGACAATTTTACTTCCTCCTTTCCAATTTGGATGCCTTTTATTTCATTTTCTTGTCATATTGTTGTGGCTAGAACTTCCAGAACTATGTTGAATAGAAGTGGTGAAAGTGGACAGTCTTGTCTTGTTCCTGATCTTAAGGGCAATGGTTTTAGCTCTTCCCCATTGAGTATGATGTTTGCTGTGGGCTTATCATATATGGCCTTTATTATGTTGAGATATGATCTCACTGTTCCCACTTTGCTAAAAGTTTTTATCATAAATGTTTGCTGTATTTTGTCAAATGATTTTTATACATCTGTTGATATGATCATATGATTTTTATTTTTCATTTTGTTAATGTGATGTATTACATTAATTGATTTGTGGATATTGAACCAATCTTGCATACCAAGAATGAATCCCACTTGATCATGGTGTGTGATCTTTTTAATGTGATGCTGAATTCGGTTTGCTAGTATTTTGTTGAGGATTTTTGTATCTATGTTTATTAGGGATATTAGCCTGTAGTTTTCTTTTTTTGTAATATCTTTGTCTGATTTGGGGATCAGAGTAATAGTGAACTCACAAAATGTGCTTGGGAGCCTTCCCTCCTTCTGTATCAGTGGAGCCGGCACATGAACTTGCTCACTGGTGAGCACTCACCTGGCCCCTGGTGGAGGAAGTAGCTGTGTGAGTGGGGCCCAGGAGCCTGCGGGGAAGGACTGAACTGAGCACCTTTGGCACAGGAGCTGGTGGTTTTGGGATCATTGTTCCCCTGGTGTGGAGCTTGTACACGAGTAGTGTACAGGAGGGCACCATTTTTTTAGGGTAGGGCCCTCCCACAGAAGGTCAGGTCCAGGACCGCATTGGTCTGGTGGAATTGGTGCAGGAGTGCATGTGCGTGTGCGTGCATGCGGCCTTGGATCCCCACCCTCAGCACTGCTTGTGCTGTCTAGCCAGGGAAACACCTGGCAGGCGCACTCCAGCTCCAACAGGCTATTCATTGAGATGCAGGAGTATGCGAGCTGCCTTGGGTCCCCATTCTCTGTACTGCGCGTGCAAAGTTGCCAGGTTGGCGATTAGCTGACGGGCTGCTCGGCCTGATCTACGAGTGGCTGACTGGGACAGGCTGAGACTGGGAGTTTTCCTAGGAGTGTTGTGCCATGAGCTGTGCTCCTGCATGATCCAGCTGGGCTTTCCTGGCAAGTTTGTGCAGGCTGGTTGCTAGTGCAGGAGTGCATGCTGCTCTGACTTGCTGGAGGCCACTCACCACATCCTGGGGTGACTTGGGGGCCTTCCCTGCCCACCTACAACTGTGTTGCCAGGGGCACCCTGAGCCCCTGATGCCTACCCGCCGCCCCCGTCCCCTC
>NW_017731373.1:3300701-3305620 GCF_001890085.2 Hipposideros armiger | reverse complement strand
AAGAAACAGAAACTCTGAACAGACTGATTACTACCAAAGAAATTGAATCAGTAATCAACAAGCTTCCAACAAATAAAAGTCCTGGACCAGATGGCTTCACAGGTGAATTTTATAAAACATTCAAAAAAGAACTAATACCTATTCTCCTCAAACTATTAAAACTAAGGAAATTGACATTTAAAAAACTTTTTATTTTGAAATAATTTTAAAGTTACAGCCAATTCACAAAACCATGAAAGAGTTCTCATACATCTCTCAATCTATCTTCTCCTAATGCTGACATCTTACATCACCGTAGTACAATGATCAAACCAGGAAATTAACATTGGTATGATACTGTTTAATAAACTACATCTTAACAATATTAATCTGCTCATCCAGGAATATGATGCATATATCCATTTGTTTGATTTGTCTTCAATTCCATCAGTAATATTTTGTAATTTTTAGTATAGAAGGTCCTGAATATTTTTTGTTACATATATTTCCATTTTATATTTTTGACATTATTACAAATGTATTTTATTTCACTTTTGTTTGCTGCCAATTTGCAGAAATGCAGTTTATCTTCTACATAAATAATAATATCACGTGAAAATAGGAACATTTCTACTCATTTCTTCCCTATTCTTAGCTTAGTCCCATTTTAGGGGAAAGTATAAAATATTTTACCATTAAGTATGATGCTAGCCATAGATTTTCTTGTAGATGATCTTTACCAGATTCAGGAAGTTCTCCTCTAGTCCAAGTTATTATTTAACTTTTTGAGGATTTTTTTTTAATGAATGGGTGTTAAATTTTATCAATTGCTTTTCTCTATCTACTAACATGATCATATGGCTTTTCTCCTTTATTATTATTTATTTTTTTATTTTTTTATTGTGAAATAAACATTTTTTAAAATTAGTTTCAGCTGAACAACACAGTACACTTTTTACCCCTCAAAGTGACAACCCTCCTCCCCCAATTCTTTGCTCCCCGCCATATTATACATATCTATTACAATTCCCTTGACTCACTCCCACATTATACTCCACGTTCATGGGTGGGGTAGAGCCTTGATCACTGCACTGTACTCCTTTATTCTTTTAATATGATTTTCATGTGTTAAACCAACCTTACATTTGTAGGATAAACCCTACTTGGTCATGTTATATTATCCTTTTTTTATATTGCTGAATTTAATTTACCAATTTTTTTTTTTTAGCTTAGCCATCTTGCCACCTGTTGGCAGCTCAGCGGCAGTTCAGCTTGGGCCGGGAATCGAACCGGCGACCCTGTTGCTCAGAGCTCGCACTCTTGAGCAAGCTCTTAACCAACTGACACTCGACCGGCCCTAATTTACTAATACTTTGTTAAATATTTTTGGATCTATGTTTATGAGGGATATTGACCTATAATTTTTTTTTTTTTTTTACAATGCCTTCATCAAGTTTTTATACTATGCTGGTCTCATATAACATTTTGGAAGGTGTTTTCTTCACCACTTTTCTGAAAGGATTTGTATAAGGTTGATATTGTTTCTTCCTTAAATAGCTGATAGAATTCACTGTTGACATCAACTAATCTTCAGGTTTTCTTTGTAGGATTCAAAATTATATATAATGTATTAAATTTATTCAAAAGATACAGGGCTGATTTCTTATTTTCCTTTGGGTAAAGTGTCTTTCAAAGAATTTCTCCTTTTTGTGTGAGTTATCAAATGTATTGCCATAAAGTTGTTCCCCTAATTCTGAGTGGATATGATTACCTTCTGGATGTGGGAGGATGTGGGAAGAGGCAGTAGTGAAAGTCAGCAAAATGGCTGTTTTCCTGGACCCCATGAGTCCAGTTGCATGTACCTGACATTATCATGACTTAATATCTTGCTGGCACAAATTCTCATAAGCTGTTTTTCCCCATCCTCTAATACTAATTTATGCTCAGAACACTCTCCCACTTCTCTTCCAAATAAAGGGCAGAAATGTTAGGCAAATTTTGTGGATTTTGACCAGGGACCTTATAGCTCTGTAGGTAATATGTCATATATGGTGCCCTATGTCACCATCATCTTCAGCAATTGTTATAATATTTATTTTCTCATTTGTATTTCTGATAGCTCTGACTATCATTTGCCTTTCAGCTAAGGAAAACATGGTGGTGAGATCTTATAATTTTTCCTCATTTATTAACTCAGCATGGTGGAAGTTGAAGCATCCACTCCAGAACTTATATTCTGAGAATGGTATTGAGTATTTGCTGAACTTGGTATTTTCCCTTCTCTCCCTGACCCCCCACCCATGCTTCTTTTTCTCTCCTGAATGTTTCTGGAAAAGTAAAAGTAAAATTGTGCTTTTTCTTGTTGGAAATTTATTGTGACATATATTGCTACGGTTTACTATATCCAGTTCTTCTCAACTTTTGAGCACATGGGTAGATTGTATTTTCCATTTATTTGTAGTTAGGGCCATAAGCCTTAATTTGACCAATAAAACATTAGTAGAAATCATGTGTGCTACTTCTGGGTGGAAGCACTTAACTGCTAGTGCTCAATTACCAATTCTTTCTCCCCCTGTTGTAGCAGTTGAAAGAGTGCATGTTGATATGTAGGTTCACAGGACAGAAGTGGCCTGGGCTGCTAAACTCACCTGAGAAGAGCTGCCCTAGAGAATCAGCCACTTTGCAACAGACTGTGTGAATGAGCAATGAAATTTTTTTTTTTAATTTAGGGGTTACTCGGACAAAACCTAGTTTATCTTTTTTTGTTTTTAAGATTTTATTGGGAAATTGGGGGAGGGAACAGCGTTGGGGAATCAGGGAAGGGAAACAGACAAGTTGCTGTCCTTTTGTTCTTCAGTCTAGTTGTGGAGGACGTTGCTTCACTGGCNGTTCCAGAGCACACAGCAACTAATTGCAGGAAGCCCACTGAAAGCCTGAGAGGGAGGCCAGCACATGATGCATTGAGCCCTTCCCCCCAACAGCTGGTGCTGAGTCGTCCAGAGGCTCTCTATTGCTGAGCAAGTGTTCTGCAGATTAAAGTGGGTCGAGAGCCCCCTTTTTTTTCTTCTTTTTATCTTCTTTTTTCTTTTTTTTTTCTAGGTAATCTATCTAATACATTGAAGCAATCACAGAACAACAGCCAGAATGAAGAAACAAAGAAACATGTCCCAAGTAAAAGATCAGAAGAAACCTCTAGAAATGGAACTAACTGAAATAGAGGTATCTAATCTTTCAGAGACAGAGTTTAGAACACTGATAATAAGAATGTTTAAGGGACTTAGTGAGGACATAAAGAAGGATAGAGAAATCATAAAAAGCAAACAGTTAGAACTAAAGAATACAACAACTGAAATGAAGAACACACTTGAAGGAATCACCAGTAGATTAGATGAAGCAGAGGATCAGATCAGTGATTTAGAAGACAAAATAGCAGAAATCACCCAGTTGGAACAACAAAAACAAAAAAAAGAATTAAAAAAACAATGAATGTAGTTTAAGAGACTTGTGGGACAACATCAAGCTCAACAACATTTGCATCACAGGAATACCAGAAGGAGAAGAGAAGAAGCAAGGGATTGAGAATGTGTTTGAAAAAATAATGACTGAAAAGTTCCCTACCCTGGTGAAGGAAATGGACATACAAGCCCAGGAAGTGCAGAGCGTTCCAAACAAGCTGAACCCAAACAGGTCCACAACAAGATACACCATAGTTAAAATGACAAAGGTTAAAGACAAAGACAGAACCCTAAAAGCAGCAAGAGAAAGACAGCAGGTTACATACAAGGAACTCCTATAAGACTAATAGCTGACTTTTCTACAGAAACTCTGCAGGCCAGAAGGGAGTGGCAGGAAATATTCAAAGTGACACAAAAGAAAGGCCTACAACCAAGATTGCTCTATCCAGCACGGCTATAACTTAAAATTGAGAGAGAGATAACAAGCTTCTCAGAAAAGAATAAGCTTAAGGAATTCATTACCACCAAGCCAGCATTGCAGGAAATGTTAAAAGGGCTTTTTAAAACAGAAGAAAGGGGAAAACAAGCTAACCCAGGAAGATAAAAAATACAAATAACAAAATGGCAATAAATATGCACCTATAAATAATCACTTTAAATTTCAATGGGCTAAATGCTCCGATCAAAAGACATAGAGTGGCTGAGTGGATAAGAAAACAGGACCCATGCATATGCTGTTTACCAGAGACTAATCTCAGATGAAAAGACACACACAAACTGAAAGTAAAGGGATGGAATAAGATATTTCACACAAATGGAAATGAGAAAAAAGCTGGAATAGCAATACTTATTTCAGACAAAATAGACTTTAAAATGAAGACTACAATAAAAGACAAAGAAGGGCACTACATAATAATAAAGGGATTGATTCAACAAGAGGACATAACCATAGTAAATATCTATGAACCCAACATAGGAGCTCCTAAATATATAAAACAGATTTTGACAGACATAAAGATAGAGATCAACAGTAACACTATAGTAGTAAGGAACTTCAAAACCCCGTTGTCACCAATGGACAGATCCTCCAGACAGAAAATCAACACGGAAACAATGGCCTTAAGTGTCACTTTAGACCAGCTGGATTTAATCAATATTTTTCGAGCATTTCACCCCAAAGCAACAGAATATACATTCTTCTCAAGTGCACATGGAACATTTTCCAAGATAGACCACGTGTTAGTCCACAAAAGAAGTCTCAAAAAATTAAGAAGATTGAAATCATATCAAGTGTCTTCTCTGACCACAATGCTATGAAACTAGAAATCAATTACAAGAAGAAATCCGGAAAGCACACAAATACATGGAGGCTGAATAACATGCTACTGAACAGCGAATGGGTCAAAACTGAGATCAAGGAGGACATCCAAAGCTATCTCAAGACAAACAAAAATTAAAACATAACAACCCAAAATCTATGGGATG
>NW_017731373.1:3269480-3297276 GCF_001890085.2 Hipposideros armiger | reverse complement strand
AGCCCAACTCCAGGTCGAGCTGTTGTTCAGCATCTTAGCTGTAGAGGGCAGTGTCACTGGCCCTCATATGTGGGATCCGAACTGCGGCCCTCTGGCATCCCAAGCCAGTTCTTAATCAACGTGCCATTCAGCTGGCCCACCCAAGCCAACTCAACCATCGAGCCACTTGGTTGGCCCAAAACCTAGTTTACCCTGATTCATGCATTTCTCCTCTTTAATACTGGGATGCTAATTTTTGAAGATGTACTTTTCACACATGCCATTTCTGTTGCTTGAGTGCTGCTGATGGATTATTCATTATTATATTTATGTCCTTCCTTTTACTACATTTTTGATTGGAAGTGAGATCGCCTGAGGAGTGTCACTCTGCCTCTTGTCTGAGATATCCCAGTATTAGCTTATAAAAGAGTCCAATTTTTAATTTTAAAAATTTAAGAAAAGATAATTTATACTCACTGGGAAAGATTTTTTTTGTTTGTGTTTTTTTGGCACCACAGTGAATTACAGGTGTATCCCCTTTCTGTCATTCAGCCTAACACACCAAAACAACTTCCACTCAACACTCAATTCATTTACAAACAACTAAAATAATGAATAAAGGAGTAAGGACATGTTTGGGGAGGAAGAGAATGAATTTACATTTAACTTATCAAGTTTGAAGTGTCTGTAGAACATTAGCATAAAAGCATGGGTTTATATCTTAAGAAAGAGGACTTGAAATATAGATTAGAGAATCGTGAACATAGAGGTCACAGTTGAAAACACAGGACTTAATAAGATGTTTTAGATAAAGTTTGTAAGAAGAGAGCACACTAAAGAAAAGAATAAGTATCTAGAAATTATACCTACAAAGATCTATATTGGAGAAAGAGTCAGCCAAGAAGCTGCAAAAGCAGGAAGAGAACCAGGAGAATATGAAAAAAAAAATAATCGAGGGAGTTTTAAGATGGAAGGGATGACCTAGACTGTCAATGGGTAAAGTGAGTTCAATTAAAATGAGGACCAAAGTTATGCCAAAGGATGTGACTTAATTTGTCACTATGGTAAGAACTACTTCAGAAGAATGATGAAAGTAGAACCCAGAGTGTAACTCTTGATATGACTTTAAAAGCATGGGCAAACTCTAATCCAGAATTTTCATAGACATTTATAAAGGATCTTGCAGTTTGGCCAAAAACTAACATATTGACATATTGAAAACTCTCCATCGATAATGATCATATAGTTCCAAAGCAACTGTCATTTAGTTGAATGCCTTCTATGTGCTAGGCACTGTTGCAGGTGTTGCAGCAATAAATGGAAGAAAGTCGCTGTGGCTCATATTCAGCCTACTTGTACGTTGAAAGATGAAGATGAAGATGAACCTGAATGACACTATCTTGAAATACTCAAAAGGGAAAGATTGTTCCTAGAAGCATGGAATATCATGAAGCAACCTCTTAAAATCTGTCAAAGCATATTCATACCTACACTAAAACAATCATGTGGATGGTTTTCCAGAGGTAAATCATTCTTTTGGAAGATGAATATAGTTTTACTTTGAATGTCCTAGTTAATCACCAGGTGAAATCAGTACTTTCCTAATGAGGTTAAACACACACAAAACAAAGCTGTTAGCTAGCATTTAAAATCCTTCTATCTATCCCAACAAACAGAACTATGGAGGAGAAAGCAACAAAAATAAAATCCAGTAATGTTTGCCAATATAGTAAAGCCAGGCTTCCATTTCAGTAATACCCATGAAGTTTTGAGGCAATGTCTCATCAAGTAATGGAGCTTAAGAGAAGATTTCAAAGAGTCATTCTTGCAGATATATCATTTTGTCTATGCTTAACATGGTTCAATTGTCCCGTATTCATTTATAATTTTTATTTCAAGTAGTCTTCTACATTAATATCTTGCTGGAAGAAATTCTACACAAAGAATAACATCTTAAACATGTTTACAAATTTTTCATTAAAATATGTATTTATTACTAGGCCACGTGTGCCCTTTGGGAAAAATTTGAAAAAAAAATCAAGTCACTGTATTTGCTACTGCATAGGCATTTTATGGTCAGTCACATTGAGGCAATGAAATAAATCAGATCATTGTTAACTAACAAACTCTATGAGAAGATGAAACTTTGAAAATACAGATGAAAAACATTTACTCAAGGTTCTCAAGACTTATATCTCATTCTATATGATTCCGTCTTAGAGTGTGAAACATTAGCAACACACTATATAGAGTAAGTGTTCATTATGCAATTGAATCTGTAGATGTCATGTTCTAAGACTGTCAACCTTGACACCAGATTGTCCTTCTCACACCATTACATTCTAGTAATTAGTAACAAATTAGGTAGAGGTCAAAGGAGGAAATTGTGGCCACCTTGAATAACTCTATGCACTCCTTTTAGGAAATAAATATTAAGTAGTTTTAAGACACATTCCTGAAAATACATTTTTACCTGTTGCCACTGACTAAGATCATGTAATCAGTGGGAGCATTGTACATTTCTAAATGAAATTTCAATTTGACCTGAATTTAATGGATATCTACTTCAGAGAACTTTACTTAATATATCTGGATCAAATAGGAGTAACAAACAGCCTTATCTAAATATGTTTACAGCTTGAGAATGAAATCAATTAAATGTAAGCTATACACCATCTGAAAGTAATCCTAGGTTTTTTTTGTTTTGTTTTGTTTCTACTACAACATGACAAATATATTTGAAGATAAATACAATAGACCCTGTACATATGTAAAGGCTATGCACTGAGACTTTCAGACATTGCAAATTTATGAATAACACTAGTGCACCACCATTATTAGAAACAGTGCAGCCAGTCTTGCCCTGCTCCTGGGTTTTTATTTGATTGAATATATATACTCACAGAAATGCTTACTTGCACCTCAATGCCCTGAAAATTTTATGGTAGAATAAATATAACTTAATCTTAAAGCTTTCTGGGTTGCTATCCAATACACGCTGGTCTGACCAGGGCTACCTGAAATCTTACTTTTGCTTCTCATTCTTGGATATGAACCTTCATAAAGTTTGGATTTCTTGCAATATAGGCCATTTTCATCTGCTTTCAAGACATTTTTCTTACTCTAAACTTTCTCTTCTGTGATTTTCTAGTTCTCAAAAAAAATCCCTCTGGAGCATTTTGATCATCTGATGCTGCTTATCTCATTAACTTCTAATTTATGAAAACAAACAAACAAACTCCTCAAAGGGTATCAACCAATTTTTACTTCTGGTAAAGATTAATTTTGTAGAGTGTTGACTTCATGTCTCTTCACTTTACAGGTGTCTGACTTTTTTTTTTTCATAATCACATATCCATGTAGAATTTCAGTGATGATATATATATATATATACTCCAAACACAATTAACTGAAGTTTCACCTTGACTAAATTGTTATCTCTTATTTTATAAAACATTCGTACTGATTAAGCACATTCCTGATTCAATCTTTTTTTGTGTGTATGTATTTTGGACATTCTCTCCAAGTTGTCATGGAATTCAGCTTCTGTTTCTTTATTAATTTGTGAATTCAATGTTTAGTTCTTAAAAACAAATAAACAAAAGTTTGCTTTCTCTTAACTTCTGCCTCTAGCACCAAAACTTGAGGAATCAGGTAACTTTTTTTAAAAAACATGTTTTTATCAGTTCATGACAATTTCTACCATATCAATGTCAGAGCAGATAAACAAGGCCACATTGAGATATGGAGGATAGGTAACTGGCTAGGTTTACTCACTAGCTAAGTGACTCATTCCTGTATACCAATCACTGTGAAGCATACATATATTATTTAAGGCAAAGGAAATTATCACTCAAGGGTTGAAGTGGTTCTATGATTACTAAACAAATATTTTAACTACTGAGCATTCATTTTAACTCACTGTGTGCTCATTTCTTCTGCACAACCTCTATCTGACCAGGAAATTTTCTACCAACCATCCAATTCATCTGAAATTATATATATCATATCATATATACATATGATATTACTATACTACAATATTTATTATACTATTATATATTCACTATAATATATATATACACTATTATATATGTATATATATTATTATATATATGATATTACTACACTATAATAAGGTAAAATAAAAATACCATTTTTTGAGGTATAGAGTAGTATGTGCTAATTAATTAAGGTTTCTAGGAAACACCATTTGCGTAAAGCAATTATCCAAAACAAGCAAAACAGGGCTAATGTTGTCCAATTTTCTTTCAGGTGCGCAGTTATTTCTCCCTCTATTACATATTTATGGAGACATTGTGTTTTAGCAAACATAGCTCCTTAAGCTTGGAAATAGACCACTAAATATAGCAGCATATTGTGAAAGATGCCTCAGAGAAATATGTAAGTCAGATGTTTCTGACAGTGTCACACTCACAAGGGTTTCAAGTAAGCAGGAAGATGGGTGATTCAAAGTCCATTACGATGGTTACGATGGGAATTCAGTGGCACCCCTTAGACCTGGACCCTCTGAGGACCTTTAGGTTTTGATTCCTGATTACAGCCTCCATAGCATGCCCTTTAAGTGCCCTTTAGAGACTATGATCACAGTAATTGTTGAATAATGTTAACGTTTCTTCTAAGCCAATACTTGAATAGGCAGGTGAGGAAGGGAGGGGAAGTAATAATTATATTGTTACTCTTTATTTCCAATTCCCTCTCTTTCATCTTTCTTACATTCCAAAATGCAATCATCCAAGGATAAAACTTCAGATTGGAAGTAATAATTATAATAAAGCAATAGCTTTTTCTTATTTAATAGTAGTATTCTTCTAATGGCAAGTGATAAGTTCATAAGCACATATAAACCTACCACCAACCCTTTGAGCTCAGAGTAAATAGCATCATTATAATATATGAGGAGTCTGAGGCTTGAAGTGGTTAAGGAACTTGCCCAAATCACACAATTTGGAATTCAATTCTTCCTGTTGCTAGAGAGTCCAAATTCTAAACCACTGTGCTTACTTTCATCACTGGAAGGGCCAGTTATAAATCATAAGGAAAAATAAAACAAAATTCTTCTAAGCAAAACTAAATCTAATTTCCTTTTTTTCTCTTCCTTTTATTGCCCCAACCCTAAATCATATTGATATATGTAAATTTCTACTATAATGTTAACACATTTTTACTTCATTTGTTCATTTCTTGACATAGTTTAGTTTAATGTCCAATAACTACAGAGTACACATTAAAATCCCTATGTTAATGGAACAACTTATGGATGCTTAAAGGAATAATTTAAAATATTATTTTGAATAATAACAATATAGCATTACCATTTTATATTATTTATGATGGCATTTAAAATATGGTACTGCTATGTGACTATTGCCTATTGTGTCAGTTGAACATAATTATTATAATGTGATTAGTCTTTTCTTTTAATGGTTGTTTATACCCTTAATTTCCCACATACTGTACAAATCTTATTTTTATAAGGTTAATTAGAATTACTCCGTCTAGGAGACCAGCATTCTTGCTATTTAGGATTTTTAAACAGATTATGATGAGCACTTCACATTATGCCTTTGAAATAACAGACAATCCTGTATGTCTTCCATTGCCATATTTTGAGCCCTAAGCTTATAAATAATACATTAAGAAATAATCAAATAATCCAATACCATATTCCAGCTTAATTAAGCAACTAGTGTATGACTCAGTTAGTTTCTTGGGTTGTTTATTACATGGAAAACACTTTGTAAAATTGTTGCTGGGTATACTGAAAGAATGGACTACAACTTCAGTAGTAAGATATGCTTTAATTTAATTTTTTTTTTACAAAAGGAAATAGTTCTAAGTGATCTTTAATCAACTTCACATATATAAACACACCTTTGTTTGATTTTCAGAACTGTAGGAATTATTTTAATAGTACATTTACACATTAGAACTTACATCTTCACATGAATTCACGGATTCTTTCATGGGTTATTAAAATAATCCTGTAAGTGATTTCCTTATGGAATAGCAGTACCCTCTACATTAATTCCACAGTGCACAGCCAGAGTCATCTCCTAAAGTAGACCCTGTTTGTGCTACTCTCCACCCCTGCTCAAAACCCTCACTAGTTCCCAATTTCCTTTCCAGATGAATGGCCTATTCCTCTACCTGGCATTCTAATGACGGCATGGTATGGCCACAGCCCATCTTTTTTTGCTTTGTGTCTTATCATTTTCCTACCCAAATCCATGCTGAACAACTGGTTGATTATTCACCATACTTGCAAATCCTTTATGTTTCCTCCTGCTGCCACTTTTACCCCCATCACTCGGAATATAAAATCCTATGGATTCTTAATGTTGAGCAAATGAATGAAATGGTCTACACCACAGGTCAGCAAACTTTTCTGTAAAGGGCCAGCTAGTAAATATTTTAAGCGATGCAGGCTATACAGTCTCTGTCACCACTAATTAACTCTGCTGTAGTACAAGATCAGCCACAGACAGTATGTAAAATGAATGAGCCTGGCTATGTTCCAATAAAACTTGATTTCAAAGACATTAAAATTTGAATTTCACATAACTATCTCATGTCACAAAAATAGTATTTTTTTTCCTTAGTCATTTAAATAGGTAAAAAAAACATTGTTAGTTCATGGACTACATAAAATAAGCAGTGGGTCAGAAGTGGCCTGTAGGTCATAGATTGCTGGGCCTTGTCAATATGCAGCCATTAAAGAGAATGAAGTAGGCCTCTATAAATGAATATGGAATACATTATTATTTATTAAAGCAAGGTCAGAACAGTGTCATGGCATATCTTTGGCATTTTAAAAAAACCTTTGAATTTACTATTAACTTTGTTCTAGGAGGATAAATAAATAACCTATGAAGTGTGGGATAGCAGATTGGGGAAGAATGATTTTACTTTCATAATATCCCTTTATAACCACTTGGATATTCTGTCTTTGTTCATGTATTACTTTTATTAGTAGTATTATTTAAAATATCGAGAAAACTTATCTGGGAGGTAAAATTATGGATCATTTTGGCTTTTTCTCTTTATTCTTTTGTGTGATATAAATCTATTAATAATATGTTTAAACTACCCATTCTTCAAAGTCAAGCAGAAAAGCCATTTTTCCCTTTTTTATTCCAAAGTATTTTGTTATTTAGCTCCTTAATCCCCCACCCCAAGCACACACATTATGGAATTAATGAAAACTCCTGATCAATCCCTTTTAGGAGATTTTTTATTTTCACTTTAACATACATAATTATATATATTGCACTCTTGTGGGCACATTCAGATTATAGGTTGTCATACTGTGTCTAGGGTATGCAGTATTCCATACTTTTTTCTTGTACTCATAAAACCATATTGGAATACAAGGGAACCAATGCTACTACAGAGATACCTGAATGCATTCTAATTTTAAAAACATATATATTTTGAGCAAAGTCCTTAGAGCTTTAAACAGGAGAAAAACAGATCATGTTCAAAGGATCAGGAACCAGAATGCCATTTATAATGCCCACACTGAAAGCTAAAACAAAACGAATCACAGCCTTCAACATTCTGAAAGAGATTACTTCCAAACTGGAGTATTACAGTCACTCCTATTATCTATCAATCAAGTGTGAAGGTAGAATAAAGATGATTTTAATTATGCAAAGTCTCAAAATTTTTCTTAAAAAGCCACCAGAGGAAGTGTTCTATTAAAATGAGGCCGTAAACTAAGAAAGAGGAAGACGGTGTCTTGGCTCAGGCTACTATAACAAAGTACCATAAACTTAGTGACTTAAACAACAAACTGATTTCTCACAGTTCTGGAAGCTGGAAAGTCTAAAACCAAAGCAATGGCAGATTTTGTTCTGATAGAAGCTCCTTTCATGTTTGCAAATAATTATCTTTTCATTGAATTCTCACCTGGTGGAAGGGGTAAGTGAGCTCTCTATGTTCTCTTTTATAAGGTCACTAATCCCATTCATGAGGGCCCCACGCTCATGAACTAATAACGTCCCAAAGGCCCCACCTCCTGATATCATAACATTGTGGTTTGGGATTTCAACACATGAATTTAGGGGAGACAAAAACAATCAGTCCATAATACATGAGCTATAGGAATCAGGGGATCCAAGATGGGAAAGAGAATCCTCAAGATGATAGATGGTAAAGGGAGATCCTGGGATGATGATGTACCGGGCATAGAAGACAACCAGAACAGAAGGTTCCAGGAGAGACTATTTCTAAAACGTAAAACCAGTAGAATATCTAATATAGCTGTGCATCTTGAGAAGGGGGTTACATGATTGGGGGAGTTTGCTGTTTCAGAATTTATAAGTACTTATAAATGTAGCAAGCAAACAAATACAAACATGACTATTAACCCAAAGGAAAGAAGCTCCTGAGAACCGAATATGCCCATATCTTTTAAATTTTTATTTAGTAACTTCAGGTCTGTAATTTAAAATTGGCCAAAATGGGATCATTTGAACCATGGAATTCAGCAAACTGTACAAATCAGAACATTTTTTTCTCGTTTCAGTTCACCAACACATCACTAGTACATGATTCAAAATTTAATTATTTATATAGTAACTGCAGTATAAATACTGAACATTCATCTAATCAAAGTTGTAATATATCTTTATTGAGAGGATGGGGTGGGGGTAATGAGGGGGTACATGTTGGCAGGGTAAGGGAGTGCATATATAGTAGAGGCAAGGGAGTTAAGGGAAGTTAAACTTTGAACTTCTCACATAGTATTCTCATGAGAATTCACATGGTAATTCAATAAATAATGTCTGAAATGGAAAACTAAAGAATTTTAGTTTGAATTATTTAGAGAAAAGGACCAGCTAAAAGCAAAAAAAGTGGCTGCCTCCAGAGAAAAGTGAATGGAAAAGAAGGAGGAAGGAGAACTATACTTCTTCATAATAAAAGTTAGAGAATTACCTGATTTTTGTAACTATTTGAGTTTTTAATCTTAGAAAATAAATTTAAAACCTAAAACTGACAAAGTAAATAGATTGTGAATTTTCATACTTTTTATTTATAAATTGCTTGTAAGCTCACACTGAACACACATACTAATATGTCAAAATTGTGGCAGTGAGCCTTATAATGTGCCTACGGTTCTATTTACAAACCTTTACTCAAGCTTTCTCTCTCCATTGTCCATATTGCTTCCCTGACAATCTTTCTGTCATTCATCATGTCTTTCCTGGTTGCCATATAAGCTCCAGATTACTCCCACTCAATTCTGGATGCTTTCCTGCCTTACAGTGCACAATCACACACACAACACACATACATACACATTTGTAACACTGTATGTTATGTGTATGTGCATTTTTTTGTGGTTTGTTAGAGCCCCAAATTCTGGAATTACATAAAATGAGAGAGAAAAGATGAAAATTAAGTTACTTCTGAGTTTACAGCTTTTAATGATTCTGAGAGATATTGGCTTGAATTTACTTAGGATACATGTGAATAGAAAATCAAATTAAGAATGATTTATAAGAAACTATCAGAACATGTAAAAGGAAGTTCAGTTTGTGGGCATGCTGTAGATTAATTCGTCCAGTATTCCTACATTACCATCAAGGCACATTTCTGTCTGTTCTGCTTTGGTTTCATGCTAAGGCTTGTTAACTTCCTGGACATTAGATGGTTCCAGGATCAATCAGAGCCACTTGATGTGTTGTTCACCTTTGACAGGAAAGAACAGACAGACATCCCAGTACTCTGCCATCTTAACAGGGAAGAACTAACTCTGAAGTTGCTAGCAAATCTCTCTTTGTGTCTCATTGATCAAAAAATGAGTCATCTACTCACGTCTGAACTAATGACTGGCAAAATGATTACCAATGGAACAACCAGTCCTACCTCTGGAGTGCTTCCCATGAGGCCCTGGGACTACATGGGGAAGAGGTGATTACCTGAACAAATTTGAAGTTCTGTTAGGGAGACCTTGGTAATGGAAACTTGGTTGGCAAAGGGAATGTTCATTACAGATGGACAATAAGAAGGCCATACCAGGATGTTTTCAGATCTTGCAGTCTTGTTTCCAGGTCAACCCTCTATTTTTATTATTGGTTGTGACTTTTGGAAACAGATCTGTGATAATTCATTAGGATGTTAATATATTATGATGTGCCTTCCGTGATTATTGGCTGATTCACTACCATCTGGTCAGGCAAGATACATTATACAAAGCAAGAACTGAGAAAACTTAGATGATGGAATAAAAATATCATATAAAGTAAGAGATATGAATTAGAAATATGCTTTGAAGAGTGACAGCAATTTTGGGGGGTATACTAAAAAGTCCTTTGTTTCAGTAATTTTTATTATATAATGTAGTAAATAATATTTCCAGGAAAGGCTGAGATCTCTAATAGCTCTTTAAATCATGTTTATTTCCCAGAATGTTCTATCCTTCTGTAATGATCATGTGGGTTTTATGATTTGCTAAACCAAGTTTCTACCTTATAAGCATTGGCCTTTCTCAATTTTTCTTTTTTCAATTTTTCATTATTTAGTGTCTGGATCAATAGCACTTTATTTTGTCAGAATTTAAAACAGGAACAACTCCTTTTTGCTTACAACTACTCTTAAAATTCTGAGCCATTAAAAACATTAGATAAAAAATATAAATTCTGTATACTTGGACAATCTAAGATTCATCATACTAAATTATTATTATGCTAATTATTTCCTCTAAATCATTGAAATTTTGATGTTTTAAACTATAGACATTATCTGTTGATCCCTCTCTGTGGAAAAAGTATATATTCTGTTAAGGATTTAGCACCCCTACTCCCCTACACCTAGCATACATTCCCACTCGTTACCTCCTCACTTATTCTCCCAATAGAGTTATATTGTACTTTGAATTAGATAAATATTCAGTACTTACATTATTGTGATTTATCAACTCAATTTAGAACTGAGTGCTGTGTCAGTGAAATATATAGTAAGTGTGGAAAAAACAACAGATAATTTTGTGTTAGAGTATTAGTAGAACTCATACTCTAGCCCCACAATCTCCTCTCTATCTGTTTGAAGAATTTTTACCTTGGGTTTCATAATTGGTAATTTAATAATTTGAAATTTATTTTACCTTTTCAGAAATTAAAGCTTTGCATATTTTCTGGCTTTGTGTGTACTCGGCTTTCTTAAGTTCCTGATAGAATCTCCCATATTTCCACCTGCCCCATGTTTGCAAAAAGCTTGCTTGCCATTTGCTATTCGATAGATAATATCTAGAAATTTTTGTTGTATTGCCTTTTTACACATTGGATACAATTGTGCATTATATTTCTCTATGTTCCAAGTGGCCAAATATGGTCCTTTCTTTGAGTTTGACAGAATCTATGCAAAATGCGCTTAAGCCATGTTTTTTGTGTTGTATTCCTTTGTAGATCCTGCAGTCACTTTAAAAGCATTTTAGAAATGCTGCCTTATTTGAAAAAGGAATTAAACACAATTAAGTTAGAGTCATGTATGGCGAAGTCTACTATGACTATAGCCACTTAGGTGGACATTGTGGTGTCGTGTGGAAAAAACAGAAATGATATAATTAGTGTTTCACGGAGACAGTCCACTAGGGCTGCAGAAACCACACCAGGGGACCTCTACCCTAAATAATAATAATACATATCCAGTGCATGCAAAAAGGACAAAACCATTTAATATTCACTGTATAAGTAACTCTCAAACTACAAATACTATTTGCCAATGGTCCATATTCTCCAATGTGGAAGGCCAAGGATTAAAGACTTTCTTCTTATACCTGTGTAAATACAAGATTTGTTTATAACACTTCAAATTACCTATCACAATTGCCTTTTGCTATATTTACTTCTAATCTCCCTAAACTGTTGTGAGTAATATATGTGGAAATGCTTTGAGAAAGTACTTAACAAATGTTGTGCGTTATTAGTAATTTAACAAGTTTTTCTAATAAAAAGAGCATGTATACCACAGAACTGGCAAGTAAAATAATTCTTTTCTTCATTTTAGAACTTCATCTAATTCTGCATAAACAAAAACAAATTACCACTTTCTTTGTCTCCATAGCATCTGAACCACAAAAACTCACCTATCCGTGTACTTCATCTGCTAATATTTTGGTTTTATATCCTAAGTAAAAATGTGAGATCATTCTCCCCCAATTTAATTTTTTTGACAGTGAATATTTATACTAAATTTAAATTAAGTGTAAAAGAGCAGATTGATAAGAACACCAAAAACCTTGTAGATCAACCAATAACACCAGCTGTCCAAATTATTCTACAGCATTGCAAAGGTTCCTCTAAACTGCATATTTATTGCTGGATACATTCCATCCATATGACGTACAAATTTGAGATTTATACTTTTAAACATAATAAGATGGAGTTCTGCCATGCCTACTGGGTGATAAGTAAATGCATACACAACCAATTTGGTTTAAATCTCAGTCCATAATATTTTTGCATTAATCTTAGGCCATACGACTTTTTTTTTTAGATCAAGTACTTGTAATTGTAAAGTGTACAATCTCTTCCTTATACACTTTCTTCTCAGGGTTTCATAAAAGCCTCAAGGAGCCTCAGTCTCACAGGAAATGTGACAATATCACTTCTTCTTTTATGCACTTACAGAATCCTGATAAAACAGAGACATTTATACAGTGGCTCTAGGTAATGTTTGATTACAATAATTTAGTCAATATATGAAATGTATCTTTTAAAGCCTTTACTATTTCTCCTATTGACAAATAGCTTATAAGTGAATACATTATTAATGGCTGAAATACACAGAGTAATACCACAATGCATGCATTGGTGACACTTTGAATAAGAGACACCTCACACGTTTTTTAAAAATGGAAAATGCTGGGCAAAATTGGTGGGCAAAAATCAAAGACTATTTTTAACAAATGTGATTTTATTTCTTTTAGTTGCACACAATAGCTCGGATTAGGCTAGAAAAAAGTTGCTTGATTGTTGCTTGCATCAATAGACAAGTCTGTTTAATTAGTAAATATGTTTCATTATGTAAATGAGGGCTTCTCAAGTGCTGAGAGATAATCTGTTCACTTAATTATTTAAAACAACCCTTTTTACAATCTCAGTTTTTATTAAGAAGAAAGAATAAGGAAGGTAAATGTTAACCCCAATGGGAATGGTCCCTAGTTCAGAATTTAAGTTTTAAGATTTTACATGAACAAGGTTTTACTGTGTTGATAATCAAATGACACATGAAGTGTTTAGAGTGTTGAAAATTCTAAATTCAGATTGTCTTCATTATTACTATTATTATTACTTGAGACATACATATTATGCTCTTGATCTCGTTCAAGGCTAGGCCTGTCTGACCTTCAATGATTCTTAGGAATTTATGGAGTTATTATAATATGGTTTTAGTAATACACCAGAATGTTTCTATTCATAGACTTAACAATGCTTAAAATATACCTTCTTATGAAACGTGCTCACGAGTAATATTGGGTTGTCGGAAAAGTCATGACGTATTTTTTTCTATGTTTTTCGTTGCAAAAATGCATCATGACTTTTCTGACAACCCGATACATGCTAAGTTGCTATACCTTCTGACTTTGTCTTCAGCCAATTTTTATTTCTACAAAGTAGTCACTAAAGTGGAATACCCAGAACCCAGAATAAGGAAGATTAAGGATGATCGATCTAAGGATTCTTTCAGATGTTGCATTAACATTTCCACACTTTTTTACTTGTTATGTGTATTGTTTTTAATGTTATTTCCTTCCTAAAAAACCATACTATGTTTTTTGGTCAAGCACACAGACATGCCTTTTGCCTTTCTTTTATTGGCCTAACACACTACCCACTGTAACAAAAGTTGGATTATTTTTTTGTTTTTAAATAATAAAGTGACATTATCTCTTTATGGCCTAATAAGTTTTTTAAAAGTCTTTGTAAACATGGTTTTGACTGATCTTCTACCATGACTTCAAGTTCATTTCTCAAGTTGTAAACCATTTCTAAATTTCTAAATTAAAATCTGAATGACTTGTGACCTGCTGAAAGGTGAAAGGCTACTATAATTTTTTCCTTATTGGCCTTTTATTGAGTCAGCTAGTCCCCAAGACTTCCCACCCACCTTCCTGCAATGAATATGCACTGTTAATATAGCTGGAGGACAATATTTGGTGCATATTATGGTTATTGTTGTTCCTGTTGATGTCATTTTTATTGCTATAGACTTTTGACTTATAATAGTAATCACAAAATGAACAGAAGCCAGAGCTGTGTAACTAGAGACTTTTTCTTTTTAACAGCTGTTGTCAGCTCTGGGGTGTAACGTGTCGGGTTCAGTCCTTTTCCCAAAATAACATAATATAGCTTGCTAAAGGTACAATTAGGCTCAAGGAAAGTTTTCCTCTGTCTGTAATTTGTAATATAATAATGTGTTTGTTTAAGGTGGATAGGAAGTAGATGTGTTTATGAATCTGCTGTGAGTGTCAGAACTTCATCTGTCTTTTCACCACTGTGCAAGACAGAGCCTGGCACATAGTAGGCACTTAGTAAATAGTTAATAAATAAATGAAAGAAAGAAAGAGAGAGAAAGACCAAAAAATGAAAATCATTTTATTTAATAAAATTTCATAATAAAAAACATTCTAGAGCTCTTTTAAATCATTCAGTAGTATTATAAGCTTTGGTATCACTGAATCATAAGAGAGCTGAATTGAGTATTGGGAATAAAAAATGTCTATACAGGATACAATATAAAACAGACAGTAATTTATATATAGTGATGTATTTTCTAAATAAAATATTAAAAACACAATTGGAGTTAGATAAAAACAAATATAATTATAGCAAATTGATATAAAAGAGCTAAAGAAAATAAACATAATACAAAGCTACATTTAGATTTGCAATTGCTCAACTATAAATAACTTAAGTATGTATTGCATGGTGCCAAAGATGATGCCATTGACCCACTACCATGAAGTCATGGGAATTATTTTTCTAGAAGTGGTGACAAATTAATGATGATCAATCTGTATTGTTTAGACTTTCTTCCCTTTGGGGCCAATGGCATATCCTTGTAGATGATGTAATTGAATTAACTTTACTCTGTGCTATACCAAAGCACAGAGTATAGCCAACTTGTATCTCCTGAGACCAAAATGATTTTCTGGCCTCATAGGCATTATTAGTCAACTGAGGTTGTATAAACTTGGACCAATGATGAATGGATAATGAAAGAATCATGAAATCTATAAGGTGATGACTTGTGTTATCTTTTCTTTCTTTAAATACTGACATGATTATAATATAGCTTACCTTGATAGAGGTAATTGAATGTCAAGACTGTTTCTGGTAGTTTTAATGAGTTAGATCATTACTATTTACTCACACCTTTATCCTTATTTCTCACTTTAGTTATTATAAGTTTATTACACTTATTTAGATTCTTTAAGTTTGTATTTCAAATAGCTGGGATTTTATTATTTTACACTGCTATTAGGTCCCTGAACATGAAGTCTAATGAGTTCCTGGATTTATCTTGTGAGAAATTGCATTAAGGAGAAAAAAACAGAGATAGAAGCTGAATATTTGTGGTGCTTTTATTATTTTTTGTTGTTGAAGCTCTGTTTATGAAGCCTTATTATTATTATTATTATTAATTTTAGCAACTTCAGGTCCAAAAATGGGGGTCATCCCAAGCTTCATCTGAAATGGAGTCTGTTCAAAGAGGCATATCCTTTACTTTAAAGTAGGCACGTAGTACTTTTGGAAATTTTGGAGATTTATAATAGATTTTGATAAGATTAAGCACCTTTTTTCTAGTGTAAACCTTATGTGAAAATAATATATCCAGAGTGGAAAACAGAAATGAAATATCTTGACAATGATTTTTCTCAGTGTATCTATACTATATCTGAGCACTCAAAAATCGGTATTAAAATAATGGCTTAATTTTTTTTTCTTCTAAATACAAAGACCAATGATTAACTTGATATCTTCAGTCATTTTATCAATTAAGTGGTTTCATTTTATTAGGTTGCACACTACAGAGCTTGATACTCTTTTGAAGTCCATATACCAAGATACATATACACACTAACTTTTGAAAATAAAAGGTGAACTTTATGAAAACTTGATTTGACTCCCTTCTAAATCTTAATTTATAATATTTTCTAAAGTAAAATATTTCACTTAACTTTTTATGAAATAAAATTAAAATTAAAAAAACTACTTTTATATTGAAGTAGGACGTGTTTAGAATATAAATGGTATTGAGCCATATACATTAAATATGGCTTTGATATTTTTAGTAAAAAAAATGTATAGAAAAGCTAAATGGGTAGTTATTTTGATAGGGTCAAAGATTAATTATGTTTATTTGAAAACTGCTTAAATATTACTTTGGATGTATGAAGCAACAAACAAACAAAAATAAAATTAGATTCTTTGTGTGGATCTATTCTTAGAGGAAATGTGTATTTTTCTAGGAATTTTAAATGTTTATAACTTGGATGTCTCCCAGTATTCACCATTTTCCCATCCCTAGAACATAATTACTTTCCACACAGCACCTGCACCTAAAATGATGCTTCAAATTAATATATGTTAAAAAAATAAATTTAAAAAGGTTACCCAAATGCTTTTTACTCGGTAACATGAGAGACTAAAAGAGAAAGATCCTTATGTGTCTGAATGATTTTTCTCTGCAATCTGAGTCAGCCTTGCCAGAGAGAGCTCCATTAAAACCCTCACATTCATTGTAGCTGGAGAGTTGCTTTTTTTGGTGATGTAGCTATCTGGTTTCCTACCCCTTTCCCTGACAACAATTGTGATTTAATTTTCCAAAGATGTTACTATTTAATATGAAGCCTAAACAATTTTTTAAAAAATTATATACTTTTATTCTCCAATTTTAATGGAACATTTGGGCAAGCTGAATTATTTATACCCACTAGCAATGCTCCATTTTTTTGAAGATCATTAATAATTTTTTTCCACATGGCCCTTTCTCATTTTATTTACTGGTTTAAAGGATAAGCCTATGCAATAAGATTCCATCTGCTCTGTGATGTAGAATTCATTTACTTAATTTTCATATTCTTATTAGCAACAAAAATGAGAGTCATTAGAATATGCTCACATTTCTTATCATTGAATCTCAGTCTTCTTCCGACCTGAATTTCCAGGAAAATCATCAATGCTAAGGTCCCAAAGCTTAACTGCTTCGTAAAAGTATTGTTTCATTAAGCTATTTCTGATCACATAAATGTTTAGTGTATTTAATGATTTTCCTTTGAGGTTAGTAAAGCTACAGTGCTTTCTAAGATTATGATAAAACTGCTATTAAAAACAACGTATATGCCTTTAGAATATGACAAGTGTTAACTCTAAGAGGAAAAAAATATTATTTATTGAGTGCTTGCCATTTGGCAAATTCCTTTACATGTATTATTTTACTTATTTTCTTTCCCACAAGATTGTTTTAAAGTTAATGTTAGCATCTCTGGCTTTACATATGAAAAAACTAACAACCAGGGCGATGGTATAATTTTCTTCAAATCATATAGCCAGGAGCCAGGAGGACCAAGATTTAAATCTTGAATTGTCTTAGTAAATGGCCTGTGCGCTGCTCTTTCCACGATACCATGCAATCCATGGGTTTGATTTCGGAAACCATCTAGTTCAAGGCTTTCATGTTCACACATGGAAGAACTGAGGCACACATTGCTGTTGTGACTTATCCAGGAACTGAGACTCTGAGAGTATTTTCGACTTTGCTACCACTGAATGCCTTGAAGCAAACGGCAGGGACCGAACGACTGAATGCGTGGGCAGAGGAGGATGACGCGAGGCGCACGATTGTTAGAGCACTAAACCAGGAGTCGCGAAATCAGGCTGCCATCCTGTTCTGTCTCTTATGAACCCATGTGAACTCGAGCATGTTGTTTAACTTCTCTGTGGCTCTAATTCTCCATTTCTATAATGGGAGTCATCGTGAGCGTCCTGCCTTAAAGAGGTGTTACAAAAATCAAATAAGGCAATATTTATAAAATGAATTTGCAAATTGTGGAACATATTATAGTGTAAACCACTTAAGTTCCATAGTAGTGCATACTTAAGAGGGCATAGTTCAAAGCACACATTGTATGCAGTAAATTTTGCAATGGAACCCGTTCGGGGAAATGGTATGTGACATACCAATTGGTCTTCACTAGGCTAAAAAATGTGGCTGGCTGCTGCACAAATCAAGTCAAATTTGGTTATCAGACAACAGAAGGTGTTGCCGGGGCCCTTTTTGAGTGGCTGAGGACAATCACCGAACTTAAGATCCCCAGCCCCTGTTTGACAACCGCAATTTGATCTATGAGCTAGAGACTGAAATTCTAGTTTGAGAAGGGCAATACGAATTCTCTAGGCCTATACCAGTTTCTGTGCATTTGTGCAAACAAAAGAAACATTTTTTTTCCCACAGTGCATCTAATTATTCTTAATGTGGATCTTCAAAAAACAGTTAATGTAGCTAATTTATTTGTTTTTGCTAGATACAATCTTTAAAAATCTGAAAACTGGAGATGATGGAGAACTCAAATATAGAGCTGGTAAAGTTACATGATTTGCCCAAGGATGGAAAGTGGGACAATTAAAGACTAACATCTAGAGAACATTGGATGATTAAGGACTAAAGCATAATTTATTACCTTTCAGTTCAGTAAATAATGCATTAAATTTCTTTAAAAGATGTTTTATGAAGTCCCCTGAAAATTAAACTTGAGCCTTAAAGATAGCGTCCTGTCTTAAAATAACTTATTTCAAAGGTTTTCCGTACATTAGTCTCATTTTTCTCTTCAAGGTAATCCTGGAATGCAGGTAAGGCAGGTCATAGCACTGTAACACCAGGACATTGGGATTCAGAGTGGCTGTGCTTTCTGCCTAAGATTGTAGAGGCAGCAGGTGTCAGAGTCTGGGTATTTTCACTCCTAACAACCATTCATGCTTGCTTCTTTATGAAAAGGAAAATTTAAAACTGAGTTTTGCATCTTTGACATGGAGGTTCGTATTGATAAACCTAGTAACTACTTTGTGTGTTGAAAGCTGAAGATAATTATTTTTTAAAGTAAAAACCAAATCAAAATGGTTCGCTAACGACTTTTATCTCAGATTCAAGCCACAACCCCCTTTGAAGCCAAAGGAAATTTTTAGTTTAAAGGGGGAAGAAAATGTGAAGTAAAGGGTCTAATCCTTCCCAGCTCAGATTACAAATAGTCCGTCTTCTAACCTAGAGTATCTTCATGTCCCCTCTTGTCTAGCAGGATTGTAGGGGTGTTGTTTTTGAAGCTCCATCAATCTATTAAACATTAGACAGAAGGTTTTAGGAAACAGGCCATGTGTATTGTGACGTACAGTCCTGGAAAGAAAAATGATCAATCTGTGTATTTGCCTTTTAACTGGTTGTAGACAAGTTGGCCACATCCTTGGCACATTAATGAATTCTGTCACAGCTCATCTCCACTGCTCTCTTATTATATGAATTCAGTTTTCTGTTTGGCAATAAAAATAGAGTCACTGGTTTAAGTTTCTACTTCCAAGCTAGGGCTCATGGTCGCTAATAATCAAGAGTCTGGGTACCATAAGGAAGAGAAACTTTTGTAATGTGATTTGTGACATGTAACTTAAACTAGATTTTAAAAGGAAGTCTCTGCACGTCTATTCAAAGAGATTTATTTTCGCAAATGTTTTAGTCTAATGAGTTTGTGATTCTACACCTTTATTGAACTACTTTTCCTTCTTCTAAAAAAGAGTTCCAGATATTTCAGGATTTATGAGTGTTGTTTAAAATATAGGGGCTTTCTCATTTATTCATGGATAGATTTAAATATAAATTATTTAAATCTTCACCAAAGCAAAAGAAAGTACATTTGATTTTTCCTAATTTGCAGGGAAGGGATTGAAAATAGGTCTCACAAAGCACAGCTATGTTTTCCCCACAGTGTCTGTCCATTGAAGGGCCTCTCTAGAAAATAGGGCCACTTTTCTTGGCATCTGGTCTCTTTTATCTGGCACATTGATTCCTGGCTCCTTTTTATCTAGGACAGCCTCTTTATAAATCAAGTATAACCACTTAGTAACCCCCTCCCAAACTTAAATTAGCCTCTAGGATATGTGCAAATTCTCCCTAATGACATCAGCTAAGCATTTAAAGGTCTTTTTTATTAATTGGATAATGTCAAAAGAGCAGAGTGAAAAGAGAATTTAAAAAATACAATCTTTATAGTCTAGACATTATCTTGAAGTGGTAAATATTTTTATGCCCTGAAATACATGTATTCATTTGAATAAACTGCTTCGCTGTATTACAAAAGTGTTCTGCTTTCCTCCTGATTTTGGACTCTAATTTTTCTTTAACCAATACTAAGAAGATATCATCAATAATCATTTTGACCAACTTTAGTTTTATCTTCTTGGACTGTGAGTTGCAAAACATTTTGTTTCCTTAATGGCTACATTTCTATTGTCGTTTTCTGTCTTAAGGGTTGTTTGCATTGGGACCACTTTCATTAATTTATTGATTTAAGAGCTATTTGTTAGAATGTTACTCTGTGTCATATGTATATACAGAGGGTGCCAAAAAATGTATACACACTTTAAGAAAGGAAAAAACTATATTAAAATTACGCTGATGGTAACCACATTGAGCACCTCTTATAATTGCAGAAGTCAAATGTGACTTGTACTCATCTTTTGTTATCAGTATATATTGAGTATTACAATTTTAATATAGTTTTTTCCTTTCTGAAAGTGTGTATAAATATGGACTACAGCATAGGGAATAGAGTCAATGGAATTGTAATAGATATATGTGATGTCAGAGGGGCAGTAGCTTGGGGGAGGGGGATTACCACTTTGTAAGGGGTGAAATGTCTAACTTTTATATTTTGTACACCTGAAATTAATAAAAAAAGTGTATAGATTTTTTTGGCACCGTGTGTGTGTGTGTGTGTGTGCGTGTGTGTTTATACACACACACACACTATATATATATATATATATATATATATATATATATATATATAGAGAGAGAGAGAGAGAGAGAGAGAGAGAAAGATATATATATATATATATTGCCCTAGTTACAGCTGATAAAGGTTTTTATCCTCAAAAAGCAGACACTCTAGTCAGGGAAACAAACAATAAACAAGTGAGCAGCACACATATATCGTATTTTATTGATTCCAAGATGCACATGTTTTCCCATTTGAATGCATCTGAAAACAGGATGCATTTTATAATTGATGTCTAACATTCACTATTCAGTGAGCTCACGGTGGGGTAATGAAGTGGACGCCCTTGATGGTTGATGCATGAATAGCAAAAGCACCAACACTAAAAATTGCGTAACTGGTGTCAGTGACAACAAAGAAATTGCACACAGTAGTGCAATGGTCTTTTAACTCCTAGAAACAAACAAACAAACAAAAGTTTGACAACGAGTGGGGAATCATGTGTTTAGCAGTGTTCCCGAAGGGGACATTTTAGTCTGTGCTTCTAACAATGTCTTGGGTAAAAGTTATCATCTGATGAAAAAAGAAAAAGAAAAAAAGTTTCTTTCTGTAAGCCTATTCTAAAGCACTGGAAAAGACAGATATTAATAAAACTAATATTTCAATACATGATTCCATCATTCCTTCAGGCTAAAAATGTAAACATTTTTAGTTTCTCACACTTCAGAATCACTCTATGATACAGATAGTCCTCAAAGGAAAAATTGGCTTTCACACATATACATTGAGTATTTTCACTGAGACCACCATACCAGAGCATTTAGATAAAAATTATAATTTATAAAAAGACATACAAAAACCCCTTGTTATTAAACATAAGAAAGTTCCCCAAGAGAGTCGACTTGTTTCCCATCTCTGATTGTTTTGGCTTGTAGATTATTCTAAAACTTTGCAATTTAAATTATGTTATCAAATGTTGGAGGGGAAATCTACTTCCCTGTACCTATTTGCAATCAATGCTATGAGCTGTATGCATTGTTCTTGTAAAGGCTCAAATGTAATCTAACTGAAAGCATATTTTCACATATAACTGGCTTAAGACAATACATAGACTTGATTCTAAGTGAAGCTCAAAGTTATTTTATTTCCCTAATGTCTTTATGTATTTATCATGAAAAGGGTAACATGTTACCTTCATTTTTTTTTTTTTACTTCAATTTTTCTTTAAACTGTGTTTGGAGGACTGCAGCAGCAAGCAAGCTTTCTCCCCAGAGTAAACAAACTTTGCTGCTCAAGCCACTGATGATGGCTTATTTATTTCAGTCCTGGTGTGTAATCTCATTGGCACTTAAATAATGATCCTGTCTTTGAATGTATGGCTTTTAAATCTTTATTTTATGCATTAAACGCACAGTTGTTGTTTTATCCTTGACATTGCCATTGATTTGGTAAGAAGAACTTTCAGTATTTTTTTAAAAAATAAAACAAACAAAATTCTACTCTCAGTAAATTCTGCGAGCCGTCTCAACTGCCTACAGCAACATTACCAAATGACAAAACCCAGAACTTTCTAGAAAGCAGAGCTTACATTATAAAATTAAAACACAAAACAACACACACACACACACACACACACACACACACACAAACCAAGCCTTTAGTAATCACTTCATGGGACATTGTATAGCACCAGAGTTATGCATTCTGTGAACGTTCATTATCTTGTTAACCCTTATATAAGTGCCCTTGGCAGTGAAAGAGAAGAGTTATGTGGAAGGAAATATGGATTAGCAAGTTTCAAGAGTTTGCTCAGCCACTTGCCCATATGTAAAAAATACATAGGTATAATTCTGAAAACCTGGCCTTCCCAGTAGACTTAGATCATCACTGAGGAGATCATTATGTCCAGCTAGAGGGACCCAATTAAATAATTTTTAATAAATCTCCACATTGACTCAATTTTCTTACCTTTTCTGCTTTTTCTATAAATCTAAAGACCCAACTTAAATCTCTCATTCTGTAAAATTCCTCTTTAAAGCTTTTGTTTATTATATGATTATTCAAGCTACTTCTTTTTTTCTTATATTCTTTAGAAAGCTATGTGATGTGTCAAAAAAATGTGGATTTTGGAATCAGTACGACCTGGTTCAATCTTGGCTACATTAATTACCTTAAAAAAATTACTTTTTCTTTGTTTTATATACTGTAACATGGGGTTAATGGTGAGAATGAAGTAATAGTAGACAACCCATAGCACATACTAAATTAATGTTTTGGGGTTTTTTTACCTTTTCCTCTCAGTTTTTTTATAATTAAATAAAATGTTTGAGCATCACAATCCCCATGAAAAATTAATTTTCCTCCCGCTAATTAAAATAATTTGAGTAATGGAAACTGGTAGAATATGGTAATTTAATCGATGATTACATCAAGTGTATGGCACAATAAACACAAACATATTTCAGTTAAAGGAAAAAGAATTTGTAGAGATTATCCAAATCGTAGCTTAATATCAGTGCCCAATCTTCTCATAGATAGCAGGTTCTTAATCAATTTCTCTGCAAATCCTGTTTAATATTTCTGAAGATACAGAAAAAGGCAAAGTGACATTGGCACTGAAAACAAAGACTTACTGGTAAGCTAGGAAAATAACTCTGAAGGGATTTCCATCAGCCTGAAGCCAATGACGCTGGACTGAGGAGAAGCCAGGAACTTACAAGAGCTTTTTATTACGGGGCAGCCCCCTGTTGCTTGAAAAATGGAACAAAAACATTTTTTTCCTTCTTAAGCTCTTTGCCTCCTGGATGAGACACGGGATATATTGCCACATAATTAGAAATAGTATAAGTGGCCAAAAATCTGAAACCAATGAAGGGACCTATGTTGCATCCATGACTATTGGAGCATCATATGACTATTGATGTCACATTGCTGATGAGATGGATGCGTTTGGTTATTAGAAGTCCAGTCTCTGGCATTATCCCTCACATTGAATCCTCTCTCCATTACTCACCGAACCAGGTATCCTTAATACCCAGTCCTTGCTTGTGAAATAGAAATTAAAAATAAATGATGTCACAGGTTTGTTTTAAGAATTACATGATATTATGCATAAAATATGCTTCTCTCAGTATCTGACACAGGTTAAACCCTCTATAAATTTTAAAAATGATTATCCTTGAAAATATAGGAAATATTCATGTTACAAAATTAACTAAATTGAGTATGTGTGTGTAAAATAACTTCACACATGTGTGCACATAAGCACACAGAGTCTTAACTGTTTATTTTAGGGAGTAGAATTCTGAGTCATTCTTTGTAATTCTGCATATTTCCAAAATTGTTGATAAGAAACATGTATTACTTTTAGCCTCAGAAAAAATAAATTAATACATAAAAGTTTCAACATATATTTTTTTATCAAAACCTACCTGACTCACAGTAGGCATTGACCAAAATATTTGTGCAATGAATGGAGGAATGAATGAAAGAGAGCTGGTTAATTCTATGTCCTAGAATAACCCTGGTAACCCTCCCAAAGCATGACTCTCATACAGAAAATCCTCTGCTCATAGACTTTCAAAGATGGAAGCCCCTGAAAATAAGTCCAGAATTTTCTGAAAATGGCATACAAAGTTGTACATGAACTGGATGAAAATCACCTTTGCTTTTTTTTCTTCCAACCTCGTCGACCACGTGCTACAGCTTAGCTGAACTACTCACCACTTCCAAACACAAGGTACCTTTGTCACCTTGATTTCTTCCTGTCAACTGGACTTTACCGTAATCCTGCCAAGCTTTGAGGACCAGGTCAAGGAGCTTTGCCCAAATTCAGAGAAAAATTAATTCCATTCTTTGTTGTGTTCTGATAGAAATGTTATTTGTACACTTTAAATACCATTTGTTGAAGTTTAGCTACATTATTTTCCCCCTTCTTACCCCAAAGTGGGAAAAGTGTCTCCTCTTAAGGAAGGATGAAATGGTTCCCCACTTTTTAAATATAATCTCCACTTTAAACTAGTTTATTTTGTGAAAACATACACATGATGAAAATCGCTAAGGTACAAATAAGTATAGTATAAATGGGTGAATAAGTAAAACTATGCTCCCACAAACCCTTGTTTCCTACACCAGGAGCAACCTGTTACCAGGTTTCTGCGTATTCTTCCAGCGTTGTTCTATGCCTACAAAAGAATATACATATTTCTTGATTTTCAACACATAGGTAGCATAGTTTACTTACTCTGCTTGAACTTTGTTTTTTAGATTTAACAGAATATTTAGAAGCTTGCCTTTTTATGGTTGCATAGTATTTAATTATATAAATGTACCAAAAACACTTAACCATTTTTTTTATGGATATTCAGACTATCTAAACTCCTTTGCAATTATAATGGTACAGTAAATAACCCTGCATATATGCCACTTCACACATATGAAAATATATGTGTAGGATAAATTCTTAAATGTAAAATTTTCATACGCACTTTGAATTTTTACATGAACTTCATAAACAGCTTCCTTAGTTTCAAAACAACCCTATGTCAATTTTATTAGGATACATTAAATTATTGATTAAGAATAATTAATATTTATATGATGTTACATAATTCTAGATAAGAATTATGTGCTTTCTATATAGGTCTTTATTTGTTTACTTTTCTTATAAACCTTACACATTCCTAAATAGATAATTGTTTTTGTTGCAGTTGTAAATGTGGTTTTACTTCCGCTATATTTTCTGATGGTGTTTGTATAGATAAAAGTTATTAGGCCTGATTTTAGGCCCAATGACTCTTATTGTCTCTAAGTTATTTTGGGTTTTTTATTTGTTTGTTTGTTTGTTTACATTTATTTGGTGACAGTTATATTATCTACAAGCTTTATTTTTTTTTTCTCACCTGATTTGTTGGCTTGTACCTCTAGAATATGGTTAAATAATAATGGGATAGCAAGTTTAAAAAATGTGTCTGTTTTCTTTCTGACATTAGTGGAAATGCTTCTATTATTTCTTATTGATGATCATCTTAATGATGGCACATAAGTAATATATATTCATAGTTTTCTACTCTCATATCTTTCCAAAACTTTACTGACCTATGTTTGATGTGCAATAAATTCAATATATTTAAAGCATACAATTTTATATACATATACATCTGTGAAACCATCACCACAATCAAGATAAGATGCTTATCTACTACCTCCAAATGTTTTCTCATTCCATTTCTATTATTTTTAAATCAAGAGTGGCTACTGTTGTTTTTTAAAATAGTTTCACTGAGATATAATTTGTATACCACAAAGTTCACCCATTTAAAGTGTACAATTTGATGGTTTTTAGTATATATTCAGTTGTGCAGCCCTCACCACATTCAATTTTAGAATGTCACCCCAGAAATAAACTTCATACCCTTTAGCAGTCACCCACTTTCCCCCGCTCTGAGTCTCCAGCCCTAGGGAACCACTAACGTGCAATCTTTCTCCACAGAATTGCCTATTCTGGATTTCATAGAAATGGAATCATATACTATGTGGTCCTTTGTGACTGGTGTATTTCATGTATGATAATATTTTCAAGGTTTATACATGTAGTATATATTAGTATTTCATTCCTCTTTGTGGCTGATTAATATTGCATTGTATGAATATAACACATTTCATTTATCCATTCATTAGTTGATGGACACTTGCGTTGCTTCCATCTTTTGGCTATCATGATTAATGCTGCTTAAATGTGGTATACACGTTTTTGTGTCGAGTGTATACCTAGGAGTGGAATTGCAAAGTCACAAGATAACTCTCTGTCTTACTATGTGAAAAACTACCAGACCATTTTATGTTCCAACCAGCAGTAGATGAGGATTCGTATTTTTCCATACCCTTGCCAAAAATTATTATCCGAATGTTTTATTCGGTCATCCTAGTAGATGTGGTATCTCGTTGTGGTTTTGGTTTTTGTTCCATGATGGCTAGTGATGTTGAGCATCTTTCCATGTGCTTATTGACCATTCTATATCATTTTTAGAGAAAAGCTCATGTAGATCCTTTTTCTCATTTTGTGGCTGTGTTACTTGTTCTTTTATTATTGAGTTGTAAGTATTCTTTATTTATTTTAGATACTGGTCTCTTACAAATGTATTATTTGCAAATATATTCCATTCTGTGGGTTAAATTTATGCTTCCTCAGTGGTGTTTTCTGAAACACAAACGTTTTTAATTTTGCTGTAGTACAATTTATCTTTTTATTACTTTTGTTGTTTGTGCTTTTACTGTCATAACTAAGAAACCATCAACTCAACAACAAAAAAACCAAACCACCCAATTAAAACGAAAAAGGTCAAAATTCTTAAGTAGACATTTCTCCAAAGAAGACAAATACCCGTGTAGTATAACTTTCTGACATCAAACTTTGATTGTAATGTAAGAGGCTGACATTAAATTTTTGGTTGCCACCAAGGAGACTTCCGTTTCAGACATCCATCTCAAATAAACATATTGCCAGTTGTAGGACTTGGCTACTAGCAAAACAACTAGATAAGAAACCAGGCCAACCTATCCATGAATTCCCCTTTTAGAAACCTAACCCTTGGTAACCTAGATAGCTGACAGCTTGAGTGGTCCAACTTTTTCCTTTCCAAACCTTAATACTACCTATTATATTTTAAATTCAACAATAAAGAGTGAAGCTGCAAAACCCTAGGCACCCTTTCCTTCACCCTAATAAAAGCAGAGCCCCTGGTCTGTGGACTCTGTCTCTCTCTCTGTCTCTCTGTCTCTCTGTCTCTCTGTCTCTCTGTCTCT
>NW_017731373.1:3221463-3269465 GCF_001890085.2 Hipposideros armiger | reverse complement strand
TCTCTCTCTCTCTCTCTCTCTCTCTCTCTCTCTTTCTCTCTCTCTCTCACCTCTTTGGGGGTCCCTTGGGTATGTCATGTACTCTCCAACACTTGTGAGTAATACATCTTTTTTTTTTTTCCAAAGTACCCTGATAGCTGTTCCTGAGGTACCTCTTGCAATTATAAGAACTATAAGAGCCAATCCAGTCTCAACAGTGGCTCTGGTCAGGGAAATGTTTGTGTGGGCCTCACCACAGGTAGTCGAATCCCAGGTAAGTGCCTCAGGCATTCCTAACCAATAGCATCACTATCAGTAGGCTGAGACAAACCCCAAACAGACCAATAATCAAATGAAAAACTGCTCGACATCATTAGTCATTGGGTAAATGCTAATCAGAACTACAATGAGGTATGACTTTACACCTACTAGGATGACTATAATTATAAAAGAAAAAAAATAACAAAAATAAAAAATAACAAGTTATGGAAGGGAAGTGGGGAAAGTGGAACCTCATGGACTGTTGATGGGAACAAATTTAAAATGGTGCACCTACTGTGGAAGACTGTTTGCGGTTTCTCAAAAAAATGAATCATAAAATGATTTTATGACCCTACAATTCCAATTCCACTTTTAAGTATATATCCAAAAGAATTGAAAGCAAGGACTACAGCAGATATTTGTATGCTGATATTCATAGCACCATTATTCACAATAGCAAAAGGTATAAACAACTCAAATGTTCACCAATAGATGAAAGGATAAACAAAAAATGGAATATTATTTAGCCATAAAAAGGAATGAAATTTTCATATGTGCTACAACATGGATAGACCTTGAAAACACTAGTATTAGTGAAATAATCCAGACACAGAAGGACAAATATTGTATGGTTCCACTTATATTAGGTCCCCAGAATAGACAAATTCATAAAGACAGAAAGAATAGAAGCTATTAGGGGTTGAGGGTGGGGGACAGTTATTTTTTAATGACTACAGAGTTTTTGTTGGGATAATGAAAAAGCTTTGTGTGTAGATGGTGGTAATGGTTACACAGCATTACTTAGGATTTTCTATATGTAAGATCATATCATCTTTGAACAGCGATAGTTTTACTTCTTCCTTTCTAATCGTGGTGCCCTTTATTTTATTTCCTTGCCTAATTGTCCTCATTAGAATCTCCATGAAAATGTTATAGAAGTGTTAAGAGTTTATGATCTTAGGGAGATCATAAACACTATTAAGTATGATGTTAGCTGTGAGTTTTTCATAGATACTCCTTACCAGATTCAGAATATTCCCTTCTAATCCTAGTTTATTAGATGTTCTTTTACCACCAAAGGTGCTGGATTTTGTCAAATGCTTTTTCTGCAGTTATTGAGGTAATAATGTGTTGCTTTTTTTTCTTTCATTTTATTGATATAGATTGTTTTAATTATTTTTCAGATATTAAATCAATCTTGCATTGTTGGCAGACATCATAGTTGGTCAAGATGCGTAATCCTTTTTTACAAGTTGCTGGATTCAGTTCGGTAGCATTTTGTTGAGGATTTGACCATTGAATTTTAACAATTACTTTTCTAATATCTATGAAGTAGATTATGAATTTCCTCTTTGAGCTCTTAATATGGTGAATTATATTGATAATTTTCCTAACATAAAAACATCCATTTGATAGTGATGTATTATTTTAATATTCAACTGGAATCTATTGGCTAATATTTTATTTAGTATTTTTGTATCAACATTCATAAATTAGTATGTAACTTTTTGTGTTAAATGTTTCAGTGTTCATACTTTTCTAGTAACTTTATTACAAAATTTGCAAACTTTATTATTTTTTTCTTTTTCTAGGCTATAGAACAACTTAACTAGTATTAAATTTTGTCTTTCTTAAAATGTTTGGGGGAGATTCTGTGGAACCTGTGGAAATTGCTTGTCTTGGTCTTATTGTTTGTAGGTAGGTGAGGGAAACAGGGCTTACATAGCTGATAACCTAGATTGTTTATGTACATTTCTTTCTGATCAGTGAAGTTTGAATATACTGTCTGTGTAATCTACTTTGCATATCTATAGACTTTTTGCAAATATATATATGCATGATATCCTTATATATTATAAAATATTCAAAATCCATTTACTTTTTTGGAGTTGATACTATTTAGGTTGTCACTACTATAATTTTTGTCTCATTATTTGTCAAGAGTGACAGCTGCATGCAAGTCTTTAATTTCAAGCTGGAAGTTGGCATATATTAGTAACAGGCCATACGAACAACTCCCACAAATCCAGGATATTGCCTTTCTCTTATTCACAAGCCCCTGACTTAAGCAAAGATTCTCTCTTCAAACCTATTCAGGAAATGCCACAACGTTCTGGAAATTGCCCAATACTGGTAAAGAAACCCTATGTTGTTGCTCATTTAGAAATTGGATTTTTAAATCAGGCTTCATATTGAGAACAAAGAATAAAAATAACAATGCCAGTGAGACAATTTTTAAATGAGAAATAAAGATGTAAGTGTTCCTTGCATTGATAATTCAGAGAAGCTATTTTGGAAGAGCAAAGGGGTCTCCTTTCTAATACCTGATTTAGGATCAATTTTTGAAAGTTTCTTTTCCTGAAGGAACCTGTTGTTCATATTCCCATCAAGTTGCAAGATATTAAGCCTTAAAATTATGTAATTTTATCATTCTAATTATTTTTTAATAATTTTGATTCATGCTTGATTCCTTTTTTTTTCAGTGTATTGTTTTATCAAACATGTAGCCTCAACATGTAAAAATTCAAATTCTCAGTAAGGACATCCTTAGGGTTTTCAAATGCCGCACTATCAAAAGTCTAGGAAAAATGACCCATGAACTCAGGCATTCAACAAAACTTGAAAAAACAGAAGCAAAACTTTCCAGAGCAGCCTAGGCTGCCTGGCTTCTGACAAAAGTTTCAGGGGGACACAGAAAAGAAACAAATTTCACTCAAAGATAAGGAATAAGAGTTGGTGAAGTAGTTTGGATAGTCCTTTCTAGATCTGAAAGAAGAAGCAGAAAACCTAAACTAGGAAGGATTACAAGAAAATAATTAGACATGAGTGTTCGGGTCTGGGTGGCATCTTGGGATACCTGAGTTACACATACGGAATTTCTTGATAGGTTAAGTCAAATTACAAATGAGCAGGAGAGGTAAAAGTATGGAAAGAAGGACCTAATGATAAAATGTTGAAACTTTATAAACATTTGATGTCTTCCTTCCTCCTCACCCATTTTCAGCATTTTCTTTTCTTAATAGAGCTTTCTCAATCATCTATTCTAATGCCTATCCTTAGAATTTTAAAACATTTAGTTAAATTTTATTTTCATAATATCTAGAATTAATGTGACTTCAAATAATTTTCCTAAACAAGACACTTAACATGTGTTTACTTGCCTTTTTCCTTCACAAACCTATTCTACCCCACCCAAGCTGTCCACCCCTGAGTTGATATAGTCTAGGATTTTAATTATATACTACTTTTGCAGTTTTATGACTGATATGAGTTGATTTAAATGTATTTAAATTGTATGTTACTGTTTTCTTTGTTTCTGTAATTCAAAGTATTCTCTTGGGTTCATTTTTTATTGTGTTGTAGCATATTCTGAAGTAATTCTTTCAAAATGGTTTCTTTGGTGGTAAATGTTCTGATAACATGAAAATAATTTATTTTTCCTTCATATTTGAATGAGTGCTTGGCTATGTACTGAATTGCAGGTTCAAAGCCATTTTTCCTTAGAATTTTGACTCTATACTAGTAATGATTTACTATGTTCAGTTCTATATGTTGGGAATTCTGTTTTCGATTTTATTCTCATTTTTTTCTGCAGATAGTTTTAATTTTTTCTTTCAATTTGCTTTTAATTGATGCTTCATCTTTATTCTTGCTGCTTTAAAACTATATATATATATATATATATATATATATATATATATATATATATGTTTATGCACATGTCTAGGAGTGGATCTTCTCCATTTATTCAGCTTAGCTCTTGGTAGACTCATATAATCTAAAGATTTGTATATTTATGTAGGTGAGACATTCAATTTAATATTTTTTGGTACTCCCTCTACTCTATTTTTCTCTATTCTGGAATTCCCAATGAAAGGATATTAGCATTTCTGGATTTATCCTCTAAGTTTTAAAATTTTCTTTTGTAGTAGCAATTTCTTTGCCCATTTTTTGCTGTATTCTTAGTGAATTCATCAGATTAGTCTTTCATCTCCACAAATTACTTTTTGATTATATCAGTGCTGTCGTCATATAGTGGGTTTTGTTTGTTTAATTTCACTGGTTTTTTTTTGGTTTTAATTTCCAAAAATATCTGAGTTTTTTTATTATTATATATGCATTTTTAGTTACTTTTGTTATAATTATTTAAACTCCTCCCCCTTTTCTCTATTTAAATTCATTTCATCAAGTATTAACTATTCTAGTTTTTAAAATTACATCATATTAATTTTTGTGGTGCTGTTTTTTTCCTCAAATATTTGATGATTTCTGTTTGTATACCAATATTTATAACTGAAATTCTCTATTGGCTTTGTGTTTGAGTGCTGTAAATGTTATCAAAGCCTGCTTTTAATTATTTTTAGGGAAAGTGTGGATATACTAATGGTAAGGTTTACCAGTTATTTGTTTCTAGGATATGAGAGAGCCCTATTATTTTGGGGTGTTTCCAGCCACCCAGAACACAAAACTTCTGTAGCTTAAATTACAATTTCTGTTCCAAATTGCTATTTGTTGCTTTATAAAAGTAGAAGAAAAGAGGCTAATTCTTTTGGCTGTACTTACTATGGTACCCCAATAAATTATCCTGATATTACCCCAGGAGTCACTTTTTCTTACCACATGTCACCTCTAACTCTATGGCACCTTTGCACATGCTGTTACCTATTGTAAAAGACTTACTACACAGATTGGGGCCTGTGGGCTAATTTCCATTCTGACACTAGTACCTCTTCTCATTCCAGAACTGCTCATGGTTTCTGGTTCAAGAAAGACAGTTTTCTTGTTTTTCAACATTAATATGTGGATATATGTATGTGTATGTGTGTGTGGGGGGAAGGGGCAGGGTTGTCACATAACCTTACTAGGGTTTAATGTTGTCAGCATTCTCGTTTTCCACATTAACATGTATGTATACATATAAAATAATATAAACAAACAAATATTTTCCCCTAAGGGTTTAAGACTATAAGGAAAGATGGGTTGTATGTTCATATGCTCAAATGACTTCTGCATTCTTTTGATAACATAAAATAAATCCAATAAATCCTAATTTTTTAAAAGAATGATCTTTATCATTTAGAGCAGTTTCAGGTTCACAGCAAAATTGGGTGAAAGGTACAGAGATTTCCCATCGCCCACTGCCCCCACATACACACAGCATCCCCATTATCAGCATCCCCCAGAGTGGTACATTTGTCATATTGATGAACCTACATTGACACATCTTTATCACTGAAAGTCCATAGTTTACATTAGGCTTCACTCTTCATGTTGTACCTTCTATAGGTTTGGACAAATGTATAATGACATGTATCGACCATTATAGTCTCATACAGAGTAGTGTCACTGCCCTAACAATCTGTGTTCCACCTATTCCTCCCTCCCTCCCTCCCCCTGACCCCTGACAACCGCTGATGCTGTTACTTCATTCATAATTTTGCTTTGTCCAGAATGTCATATAGTTGGAATCATACAATATGTAGCCTTTTCAGATTGGTTTCTTTCATTTAGTAATAACCCTACAATTTTTAGCCTTCAAAAATATCGTCATGTACAAAATTGGTTTTCCTACTCAAATTGCATCCCATTTTATTTCAGCTTCCACTCTCCAACTAAACCTTGCCGTACTCATGTTCTTGCTGAAACTGAGGTCAGGGATGCAGCAGGATTGGTGATTCAGTGAGGGACAAATTGGGCACAGAATTCTGTATTAGGAGAAGCTGGTTATGCTGCAGTAACGATCCACCCCCACATTTTAATGGACTAAAATAGAAATGGTTTATTTGCCATTCAAACTACATGTCCACTGACGTTTATTGTAGTAACTTAGAGGCCAGGAACACAGAGCAGTCATCACCTAGAACATGGCTGCTCTTTATGTTAAAGGGAAGGAGAGCTTTGCAATGGCATTAAAAGCCTCTGGCCCAGAGTTATTTACATGGCTCTTTCTCACAGCTCATGGCCACTTGGCATCCCACCATATAGGGACTAACAAATGTAATCCTACTCGGAATGCAACATTACATCAGAATTTATATATGATGTCAAAATAGTTGCAAAATCTAGAGTCAGCATGTATTTTTAAATGTTATATGCTGCCATCACTTCTTGGACATCCTCATAGAGACTTATATCTTCTATTGAGATTTATTATAAATAATGAAAAATGGTAAATGTTTTTATATTACTGTAGAGGCAATGAAAAATTGAGATAATATCATAGAATAAAATAATTTTGTAGAATCTTAGAAATAGAAGGAATGTTAGCCACCATACTATTCCACCCAGCTACTTTTAGCTATTGTATGCATTTATGTATAAGTATATACATATTTATATTTGTGTGTATGTATATATATATATATGCATATATACAATCTTTTATGGATATATGTACATATACATTATTAGTGTTACTTATTCCTTTGGAATTACATACACACATGTATTCAACAAATATGTATTCAGCAAATATAAAGCATCATATAAGATGCTCTGCTGAGTTCTGTGGATAGGGATGCTTATTATTTTCATACAGTATCTGCTATTAGAAAAAAACACCTAATTCTTTGCTCAAATACAATCTGTTTTAGCTATGTAAGATCTGGCCTGTATAACAAGCCAGGGTAAAGGGAAAACTTCAGTTCTTATCTCCTCTAGCTAGTTCATGAGCTCTTGAGTTGAAGTGTCTTAACTAAGTTACTGTTTCATTGTGTTCTCATTGTCTGCACATTAATTTCTTTGCACAGATGTCTAGAACCCAGATGGGACTGAGTAAAAAGTTTTGAGCTTAAATCTCATTAGTAATAATTTGAAATATTGCAATAACATATTTGAAGATTAAATATTAAACTTGAACTTAAAGGTAAAATTTCAATCAGAATGAAAGTGACAAAAATAATTCAAATATAACAAGGCCTATTGTTTTATGTGAAAAAACTTAATCTTTGAGAGATTTCTTGGTAATAAATGTGAAAGGATATCAAACCAGGTTGATAAAATTGCAAGGTCTGTATTTTTTCACTGTGCAAGTAAAGCAGAGACAACGCTGGGTGATCGCACACTGTGCTCTCCTAAGCACAAGGGAAGACCACATTTCCTAAACTCCCCTAAAATTGAGACTATATGACTGAGTGTGGCCAATGGGATGTGGGTGGAATTCATGCATGCCACTTCCTAAGCCTGGCTGTAACATCCCTTTGGGACTCTCTAATTCTCTCTTCCCCTGTCACAGCAACCTCTGAGCACATGTGTCCTGGGTGGTCGAGCTACAAAATGACAAACGTCAGTTAGCCTGGGCTCCTCCATTTCACACCAACCCTTACTGGGCATCTAATGAGAGAGAGAAAACACACACACACACAGTCGTTGCCAATATGATTCTGAAGTTATTTTGTAACTGCAGCATTATCTATTCTGTCCTGACTAAAATATCTCATTTCATATAGAGTTTTGCCCTTACCTCAATTATAATCATGATTTGGGGACAAAATATCTCAATGGCTGACATAAATAAGAATTGAATCTAGACTTTTGGCTTAAAAAACATGTAAGTACATTAGATAATATTTTATCAAAATACAGTGGTCCTTTTAAGCATTTATTTTGAGGATTTGGGGAAAAATAAATCTGACAAAATTAAGTCAATACTTTAAAATTTATAAGGATGTAATACTGACTTACTGTATATTCTAAACTTTATTACTTTTTTCAAAGAGTTAAAGCAACAGAATATTATAATTGGGTATTTGCCATCTGTAAGCTAAGTCTGCAAGTACTTTAAAATGTGAAACATCTATAGAAGTTTTGGAGAAACTGGCAAAATTCTTTGACATTTATTTTATCTCCAACCGTTAATTACATTGTTTAAATAGATTGCTTGACTCAGATCGAATCTGATCCAACGTGCTTTATTTGACTTAGTGATCTTTCCATCTTCTAAAGTTATGTCAATTTTATGACATATCAAGGAAAGAACTTCAAGGCTTTCCTGCAGAGAAACTGACAGTCCTTTTGCATTAAAATACTTGAGAGCTCTTATTTATTACATTAACAGAAAACAGAAGAAAATTTGCATTTTGAGTGCTATGGAAAAAGATCCCAAAGTCATCAGTTGCTCTGAGCAACATATTGTACATGTTACCACATGACAATTGAGACACATACTCATTTGTTAATCTCTGCAGTGGCAGCTCTTGCCATTCTGGATGGAGCAAACCTTCTTCCAAGAGGTTCATTTGAAAAGGGTTAAGGGTGATAGCCTTATTATGACTCCAGATCACAACAATTTTCTGCGTCGTTTGGAATTATGCATGTGAACACATAGAGCTGCCACTAGCTTGTAAAATGTCTTTATGCAAATTAGAAAAGGCACTCCTTCTGGGCAGACAAATTAGAAGGAGGGACTGCCTGACAGTGCACCTTTGTATATTGTATAAACTCTACCAGCACACAGTAGCCCTGTGGACATTTTTAAATAAGGTCTTGATGACTGGCAGTGTATGCTATTTATTTACAGACTATTTATTATTAGTGTTAGTCAATTCTAAGAAGGTCAGAATATAATTACAAAAGTCAGATTTCTATTTTCTTTCTAAGGATTCATGGGTGACATTCATCTTAAGTATTGCTGCTTAGGATAGCTGTGTACCTCCTGAGAAACTTGCTCAGTCTAGCTTGCTCTTTAACTGCTAAGAAGTTAAGAATCAAATTGTTGATCCATTCTGCAGTAGTCAGGATTCTTGGTTGCCAGTGATGGAAACCCAACTCAAACTGACTTGAGGAGAAAGAAGATTGATTGGTTCAGAAAGGTTTCTCAACCTCAGCACAACTGGCATTTCGGATCAGATGATTCTTTGCTATGGAGGCAGAGGAAGGGGGCTGTCCCATGCATTTTAAGATGTTTAGGAGCATCCCTGAGCTCTACGTAGTAGATACAAGCAGCACCGCTCCCCTAGTACGACAACCAAAAAATGTTTCCAGACATTACAGCATGCCCTGTGAGGGGCAAAACTGTCCCCAGTTGAAAGCCACTGGGTCAGATAACTAAAAGTTCCAGGTATCAAAATAGTTTCAGAGAGGATCACACTCCTATCTAAAGAAAAGGGACCCAGTGCAGGCTTATTTTCTACCAGGTCAACAACTCTGAGGATTATGGGGTGTGAAAAGAGTACCTCTTTATGCATATCTCCATAGAAAGTTCCAGGTAGGGCTCCCCCTGTCAGAGATCATGTCAGGACCAATTCTGGAGCCAGTGGTCCAGGGAGCCCTTCCCAAACTACAAAAGACAAGTGAAGTCTTGTTACAGGAAAAAGGGGCATATAAAGAAGTTGGACAGTCATAACCAACAAATGTCAGCTAAGAATGTACATAATTTCAAAGCAGATATTTATTGAGCAACATTTAGATTCTGGAAATACAGTGGTGAACAAAATAGACCACAGCTCATGTTAGGCATTTTGCATATTATTTCTTAATCTTATCCTCTTTCCTAATGTCCTCATTTATTTATTTTTTATCTTGTATATATGTCATTAAGCTGCTAAAATTACTTCCTGGAAATATTAGACATAGACAAAGTATAAGTAAATATATGTCATAGTAAAATAATAGTTGTAGAAGAAGATCAACTCATAACGAGTCCCATTCTGCTTTATGCATTGTAAGATCACGTTGGATTCCTTCTTAACCATAATAACCAGTTTTTAAGATATCTTCTTTTCTTCAGGTGAAAGTCTTGCTCATACCCTCTCTCACTTCTGTCCTGGTGCCTGTAGGCTGGAAGGTCAACTGAGTTTTCTCTCCCTCCTTTAAATCTCACTAACAGTCTGAAAAATGTCTGGTAAGTTTGCTGTATCAGTGAGTGCTAGTTATGGCTGCAAGTGACAGCAGTATCAAAATATAGGTGACTTAAATCAAATAGAAGTTTCATTCTCTCATATATAAATGTCTAGAATTGGCTATCTAGTTTTGGAATACTTGTTCACAAAATTAGGGGCCCGGTCTCTGTTTAACCTTCTGTTCTGTTGTGTGATTCCTCAGTAACCCAAATCCCATGTTGGTCCAAAATGGCTTATGGAACTCAACTGTTATTTTCCAGACAGCTGGAAGGAGGAAACGTGAGGAAGGGAATAGCCCTTTTTCTTCTATGGGCATTTTCTGAAATTACACACACCACTTCCACTTCCATCCATTGACTTGCAATAACTCACATGGGCCTTAGCTACAAGGAGCTTCTCCTACCAAAGAGAAGAGTGGAACTGATATTGGAGGACCAACAAGAGTGTCTGCCTCATAGGGCTCATTTTCTGGTGGCTCCAGACTTTACAAAGTTGACCCTGTGTCCTGGGGTGGTCAGAGGTCAGGGCAAAGTGGTGTGTCGCTTAGGATGCACACAGGAAGAAACGGAACTGTTCTGTGTCTTATGGGAATGAAAGGGCTAAATATAGGAAGTATGGATTGCAGGAAAGCAGGAAAAGCTGCATGAGTGAAGGTAAGGAAGGCTGAAGCTGAAGACTGGAGAAACAGTCACCTGAAGACCTCATTTAAGGACCCAGATTTAGTAGTTCTCAAAAGTCTCATGGGTAAGCTTCTGAAATTCTCAAGTTGCTCTGGGAAAGTTCCCACTGATCATCTCGGTCTGTATAGCAATGTGGGCACCCCCAAGAGGCTTTGAAAGTTTCTATCATCTCATGTCCACCCATGTGACATGCCAAAAATTCTTAAAAATCATAACCTCTCTTCACTTCCATCTTCTATATCTTGCATTCCTTTCATTGACAAACTCTGACCTAGAGCAATATGGGAAGGGGATTCTGGGAAGTGTAGCCTTTGGGGATAGAGATGATGCTGAATTGACAATAGACAATCAAACATAAGAGGTCCGAATATCATTTATTACCAAACATGCCAGCAATTAAGATGGATTATAATACTGTGAAAAATGAATCATACTATTATGACTTGTAATGCTCAATACTCCTGCACTCTGTCCTTTTGTCAAAAAGAAAAGGTAGTGGTATAGTGTGAGACTGCTCAGTGACAGGCCCAGGTTCTGCTGCTTCAGCCATTCAGAATTACTTATGAGCTCTGAGAACATGCCACTCGCTGTGCTAGTTGTGTGACCTTCGGCAAGTTCCTTAACTTGTTTGCATTTTAGTTCCACTTCTTCCATTAAAAATAGGATAAACACTTAAATGCAGAATATAATTAAAGATACAATAAAATAGCATATGCAAAGAAAAGCACTCAGGCCAATGCTTAATGTGCAGTAAAAGTTCATTTCACACCCATAACTCATTTTCATCAGAAAGATTCTGCAGTGTATCATGATACTCAGTCCAATACCAGGAAGACACATCATTCTGGGCTAACACCAAATTCAGTTCTCCTACTAAGTAATATACTTTGTTTATGAAATATTGTTTTAACATAAGGATTTTCAATAGTAGAACCATTTTTTTTTTCTGTGAGTAAAAGCTTTTTGGTGCTGGAAAGCAGCTGACTAACCATCTATCGGAGATGTGGTTGTAATTAATTCTTGTGCTGGTTTGTTGGCAAGAGCAGATGAATGAACAAGGAACTTTGAACCCTGAGATCCATGTGATATACCTTCATAGTTTATCTGTTTTCATTATATCTTATTTCCAAGGATAGTTTCAGACCACTACTTCCCTGTTTGTTTAAAGGAGATATAATTTTTTCGAAGAGGTGAGGAACAGGAGAGCGAATATGCAGGCAGAAGTTGCAAGTAAGACTTTAAGACCATGGGGTAGGGAAAGACTTTAAGTAATAGAATGACATTCTGTTTTGTAGTCACCTATTTTACTAAGAGGTTAAAAACTCACATGCCTCCAGGCAGGGAACATACATGAGAGAAGGGGACCAGGGAGGCACTTTTGGGAAACTGGCATCTCCCACAATCTGTAGTGGGATCCCAGCAAGTACCCAGCTCTAGTGGGCTATTGTCAGGGTAGGACTGTATACTTAGAGCTTTTGTTAAAACCAATACATTTATTTTTAAATTCCATGTTCGTCAGATCCAGGTCACAGGTCACCAGCTTTCAAACTATTATTTTAGACTTAATTCAGCAAAGGGAACACAGTTCTGCTTAAGTACCAAAATGTGAAGGAATGCTCCTTTAGACTATTCAAGTCTAAAAATGTTACTCAAAAATTTACCCAAAAATCTAGGAAAATAAATGAGTCTCTTAGATTCTATCAGATATTTTCCTTTTGGGGGTTTATAAAATAAAGCGATTTTCTATATGCAGTCAAATAGGAGGAAAAGTTGGATTGCTGTTAGGAACTGTGCCCCACAACAATGGTTACAGTTCTGAGGGGGTGAAACCAGGCTGACCCTACAGTTTCTCCCCGGCACTGCCAGCAAGAGTTCAGACCCTGCTGATCCCACTTATCGGTGTAGCTCCTGCCGTTAAATTTAACAAGGATGACTCTTCACTGTTACTGGGTAATAAAAAATATGTTTGTAATTTAATCATGGCTTATAACTTATGAAATTTAATGTCCTATGACTCATGAACCTGGTGGTATTCTTTTGGTGGTAGTTGTCGCTGTTGGACTAAATACATATTGGCCATGCTGTTTGTGCTGATTTCTCTAGCTAAGATATGCTATTACAGTTACTATGCACCACCAAATTTCATTGTTAGGTCCCATTTGAATTATATGGGGAATTAGTATATTGGGGCAATTAGTATACTCATTACACCACCCTCCCTGGCCAATGACATTCTCATAAAACAAAAATACCTGTGTCTTGAGTGTTAGTTGAGACTCATGTAAAAAAAATTAATAATAATGATAATACACTGAGAAGCAAATGATTCCTTTGGAAAATCAGTCTCAGACATTGGTTTATAGTAGGACAATGCTGTGGGAGATATGGGTGGAGGGGAGGGTAAGTGCTGGGGTTCATTTGAACCTCGCTTCTGTGTTAAGAACAACAGGCAATGGTGATGGTATTTGGTGTGCATCTGATGTGGCTTCTCTTCCTTCAGTGATCATGCTGAGGCCAGCAAATGACATTCAGATGTTAGCAATTTGGGGTCACATTTGAACTGGTGACTCAGGGGGCAAGTGTTCTTTAGCCCACCAGTTCCTTTAGTCAGCTCCTGAATCACAACTTTCTTTATTTTCTTAAATAGAGGGAGCTTGCCTCATGGGAGCCATTTGAAATGAATAAAATATAGTGTTGTGCATAGCAAATTCTAAATTAGCTCACATGGTCAGGGAGTTTTCTGTTTGGTCTAATCATTGTGACAATTACCGATTTTCAGAAAAAAAAAGATAGTAAAAATATACTTATCACTAAAATGAGACTGGACAGAATTTAGTTCTTCTTAGAGTCCAGAGGCTTCTCAGGATCTTCTTGTAGGACCAGACCGGTAACTATGGGTCATCTAGATGTGTAGACAGATCAAGCAGTAAAGATATCAAATTGATGGACTACCAGATAAATCAGCTTTTACTATAAATTTTAGAATTGACATAGGGATGAACAGCCCTAACTCGCAAATAACAACGACAGCAACAATAAGTTATAAGCAAGCAAGCAAACAAACAAACAAACAAACAAACAAACAAACAAAAAAGGCACAGCTGAAGAAATGGGTGTTTTTCATTTTACCAGAAAGCTGGTTCCTGTTATTAACAAGTATCAAGCTAGGTGCTCAATGATTTAAACTTCAGGACAACCATGAAAGTGGTTATTATTATAGCCAGACTGTTGAGACTCAATTATCGGCAGCGTCATGCACACAGTAGACACCTAATGAATAACAGTACATGTGTGTTAGGGTCAAAAGGGGGTTCTCTCTTCCCCTGAAGTTCCCCCCTCCCCTGAAAAAAAAAGCTAAGTAGTACTTTTTCAGGATGGCTACTTTTGCAATAAGAGCAATAGTTCAGAGCTTATTAATGTGCTTTTCTTTCCTTTTTCCTTCCCAACCAAGTACAATACTTTCTTCCTCACTGGCCTCAAACCTCCAGCTGCCTGAGGAGGTTAGAGGAGGAGAGGAAGATAGATTCGTTTCAGACAATATAAAAGAAAGAAAAACTACTTAGTTTCTGACATGTAAGATATCACGTAGCAAGGCAATAGCTTTGACAGCAGGTTGTTGTAAGGAAGAATTTTATAACGTCATGTATTTCATCTTTTTGCAACTCAATGAAGAGGATTTCTGTTTTCTAGCATAGAAAAAATACCTATTACTGTTCTTCTATAGAGGGGTGCTATCAGGGGGGAAAGAAAACGCTGGATGAGTTTATAAAAGAGAAGAAAGAAAGCAGTCGATACTTGTTCTGATCTGCTTTCTTTCTACTTCAGCTCTGTGGGACTGGTGTGGGGTTAGATAGCTAGAACATGGAGGAGACACAGAACAGTGTCCCACATGGGCCTCTGGCAGGCAAGGGCCGTGCCACTTCGGGGACGGTCCATCTGGGAAGAGCGAAGAGTGGGGCGGGTCAGACAGGCTAGTTGGTGACAAAGGGAGGGACCAGTAAGCCAGGAGAGCCAGAGGACAGACATGGAGGCTGAAGATCTTCAGTCCCTTTGCCAGCTCCTCTGCCCCAGGGCACACTGCCTCCCTCCCAGCTCCTGGGTATCGCAGGGAGGAGCATCTCACAGGGGCTCACAAAGATGTCTCATCGGAAACAGACCTAGTGCCATTTCTCTTCTGCTCTGGCATCCCTGCATGTCTGGTTCCCAACCCCAGCTGAACATTAGATTGACCTAGGGAACTTGAAAAATAGTACCCATGCTGGGGGATATTCTGAATTAATTGGTCTGGGTGAGGCCACAGGCATGAATATTTCTCAAGAGCTCCTCGGGTAACTTTTATGAGCAGCCCAAGTTGAGAACCAATGCCTTAGTCTGCTGTGCTGAGGAATCGGGCCCCTGGGAAGCTGTGTGAAGGTACATTACCACTGCTGACAGGGCTTCGAGGTGACGCACCCATGTGCTTTTCCTGAGCATTGCTGCTGCCTCTGCCAAATACTTCCCCATCCCTCGGCACAGCCACCTCCGCCTGGCCCTTCTGTTTCCTACGGTGGTGGTGTGGATGTGCCAGAGCCTCTGAGATGCCTAAATTGTGCTTTACTCTTCCAGCAGGAGGTTGATCCAGATTCAAACTCCTGACACTAACGGCATCACAAGTGGTGTCTGCAAAATGAAAACTAAGTGCAGGAGAAAGGAAGCCCCAAATCAGATTATGTTTTTAATCAGCACAAGATTAGAAACTGGGAACATATGATGAGAAAGAAACACTTAACTACAGTGATAATTCTCCCATCCTGAACCTGTATCTGCAGAGGATCCAGCACTACCCAGGACTCGACAAGAAGACTATTATAGACCATTCTGATATCTGGTGGGAAAATACTCATTCAGCAAACTGCACTTAATGACGACTCTGAGGTGGGAGGCTCAGAGCTAGGAGCTGAAAATAAACTAAGTAAAGACACGCAACCTCTTGCCTTCAGGAAACTCATGTTTGTTTTCTAATTTTATGAACAATTTATAAATCATTTAGTCAGCACTATACATTTGAAAAACTGTTTTCTATTTGTATAGGAGCATATAAGAGTATAGAGTTTTTCTTGTTTCCAATTAGATTCAAAATAGTTATCTTACTAACACACATTTCTTCAAAATAAGGACAATATGATATACCCTGGTGAACTGAAGTGACCAGGGTAAGAAAGAAAATTTCATAAAAATAAATGAGTGCTGCCAGCAAGTAGTATATTAGTTGGCTCCATCCTCCTGGTGGTGCTGGGAGCTGATTACTTGATTTAGCTCAGACTTTAAATAACCTCATAGAAGAGTACAATCCACAACTATTTACACCTTTATTGAAGTAACAAACTTTTTATTTTATAAAATAGGTAAGAATTCCAAGGGAAAAAGTATTGAAGGGTATAGCAATTGGGAAAAGTCAACATATATAAAGGATTGTAATAAATTTTATTTTCCAATGGAAAAGAGTCTGAGATAACTTCATGAGTTATTCCTGAAAATGGGGAAAGGGGTCTGTGACCTATTAAACTCGCAAATCACTTCAAGCCATCTTGGTGTATGCCATAAACACCCTCCAAATTCAGCATGTGAAAGAACCTGTAATGGAAATACCAGAAATACCAGTCCACCCTAAAGCTGGTCTTGCCTCCATAACTATAGCTGAACTGATCTGGAGCTAGAAAAAAGTCATGGGTGGGGCACCAGTAGTAGGTGTTATAAGATGCCACATGTATTGGAAGCTTAGTAATAAAAGTATATAAAATTTTAATCTTCAACTCTTCCTTTAAAACAGGTGACAAAGCAAATAGGGAAGTGATATGCAAATGTATTTTTAATAGTGTCAAGGAAGCAATGAATTTTAAGTCAGCTTTTTTAAAGATATTTTAAAACTGAACACAAGAAAGAGCTTTATGAAGTTTGCTGATCCCTCATCTGTCCTTTTCAGTACGTGGTCTATTGCTGAGATTGATAATGCATCATGCGCAATAAGGAGATGCTTTCAATGCCCTGTTTTGCAACTTCTGTTTATGTTTGTAAAGATTTCTGTGATTCCTAATAATCAGGTGTCCTTAGTTCTTAGTGTTACTTGGCTAATTTAATTAACAGTTACATTTGGAAGGGTGGTAGTTATTAGATGACGAAAGGATTGAGACAATTTTTAAGAAAGTTTTATATAATATTGCTATCTTACTGAGTTATTTATCATTAAAAATTTAATAGTCAATAAACACTTAATTATAGACAGTGTGTGTTCTTGATGATGAGGCTGATAGGGGAAAACCTACTTTCACACTAGCTGAGTGAAGTCGTGTCAATGTACCATTTATGAAAAGAACCAGAGTAGAGTCAAATTTCTATTATGAGTTACCTGTGAGAAATCTTCATGATATATTTGCATATACCACAGTTCTCATGAGGGTAATACAATTCATACTCATAGTAGGCATCATTTAGTATATAAGTTCAACTTTTTCAAGAGATTTGGATGGAGCATGCCTTTTGGCTCTGCTTAACCAGGGCAAGTTCCAGAGTGATACCAGGTGATCTGTTGGCATGCTGAACCTGCCCCTGGAAGCATTCAGGCTGGTCGTTCAGAGCTCCTTGTGAAGGTCCAGACAGCTATACAATTCAGCAACATGGGAGGGCATTAGCTCAAACTCTGAAGACCATTGAGGAGATTCTAATTTTGTGGGGAAGCAAATGAAGACAACATCCCTATTTCTAGCCCAACTGCTTTGCTTCTGCAGCCCACGGCTAGGAAAAAAATAATTAGCTAATTAATAATTTGCTAATTGCCTAAATAATTTTGCAAATCTCAAAACAACATATTCTGTGTTATTCTCATCTATCCAATTCTCAGAGTATGATGAAATATCTCTCCTTTTTTTTCTCATTCTTGGTTATTAGTGGGCATAAGATAGCATGTCCAGCATAAGAAGTAGTAGGTAGAGTTTCCTTTTATGAAAAGATCCTTAATTTCTAAGTTTAAAGAACAATCTTCATGATTAACCAAGAGGGAGTTAAAAGCACCATTCATACCTCCTTTCTAATGGGCCGTGTGGGAAAGAGTAAGCTACCATTTGCCAACAGGTTGGACATGTTTGTGTCTTCTGTGGGTCCATAGCATTGTTTCTGGAACTATGGTAATGAAGGTAGACATTTTATTGAGACTAGTTTGTGTCTGAGAAAAATTTGTGTACGTATTTTGTAAAATTAACTTAAAAAAAACCCTGCTGTATTGATTGAATAGATAAAAAGTTTAGGGACTTTGTAGCGGTAGTCTAATTCAGAGCCAAAAGAGGGGAGATTAAAAGTACACACCGTGGAATTAGACAGGAAAATCAAATGATTATGCCACTAATCACAAATTCATTCTGATTAGGTCAGGAGCGATTCAGGTGCCTTGGTTGCACTAATTATCTCCCTTTCCTTAGGTGTGTTTCTTTGTTCCTGTGTTTGTTCAAGAGTATAAGCTTAAGCCACACCCAGTTATCAATCACTGTTATAGCTCATAATAGCCAGGATGAGAAATTCAGCTCAAGAAACAGAAGGCCTGGACCCTAATTAGCAATCAGGTGAGTGAAGCTATCTTTCAGCTTAGAAATGCTGTATATCCATATATTATCAACCAAACTCATTACCTGGAGATGGAGGCTAGCATATAATCGAATATTTTTCTCAACTTTTGGCAAAAACCCTGGAATTTTGGATCTATTTGCCAATATACCTAAATGCTGGCAAGGCATCCCCAGTGTTTGATTGGTTTAAGAGCTATGATAAATTCATTTTAATGGGTGCTGCCAAGCCTTTAAGTGGAGATAGAGTTTATACAGTTTAGATAATCCAAAACACAATAATTTTTAGAAATAAGTGAATAAGAAATATTGCATGTCACAGCTGGGGATACCAAGATATTTGTAAAATTGTTGAGCAACTCACATTACAGATTCATACCAGGGTTTGATTCTTTAGGTCAGCAATCTCTACCCTGAGTTCATTTTAATCCTGATAAATATATGAACAAAGACCCTCACTCATTAATTTTTTGTTTGTTTGTTCATTCATTCATTCATTCGTTCATTCATTCATTCATTCATTCATTCATTCATATATGTGTGCATTCATGCATTTATTTCTTCAGGAGCCACTTTTTGGAAAAGCCTGTGGTGTGTAAAGCATTCTGTGTAGGGTGGAGAATTCAGAGAAAAATGAATTCAGGAAACTCACAATACTTTGCAGTGACCCATGCCTTGAATATTGTGAACTAACACCACACATCTGAAGTACACCTATTTTGATAAGAAATAGGGCAGAGGGGAGCATGCATTTGCCAAGGTGAATTTAAAAGATACCAACAATAGGGAAAGTGTGTCATCCAGCAGTCTTCATTTATCTCATGTAATAACTATTCCTTTGTTTTACACAATTCTCCCCCTTCCGCTGCTGCTTTTGGAAAGACCTGGGGAAATATTGTTTTCTCAGATCTGCATTCCAGGTTCCCCTAGTCCCAGCTTTTTATCACTTTTAAAATATGTGCTATTTTACTTTGAAAGCAGTGGCACTGAAGGAGTAAGAGACGTGACATGAAAAGCTTATAAGAAATGAAATTTCAAAAATGTATCAGTGGCAATGACTCTTATCTACTTTACCTTGAAAAACAAAACAAAACAAAATCCCCAAACAAAAAAAAAATATCACGGCAACATTCCTTAAAGCAGTTAGCTTTCTGACCAACAATACCGGGTTGGTGGGGGTCCTAATAGCAGAGGAAACTGCTTATTCTGAGTAACAAGCCTGACCATAGCTCACTCTGCCACAGCAGCATGAAAAACAATTCTTCTCCTTAGCCCTTCATATTGAGATTGGCCATAATAAATGTTTTACTCTGAGGAACAGAGCTTGATCTGTCTTTTCATTGACTATCCACAGTGTTTAGATAGTAGAGGAATAATACTTCAGAAATGTAAATCAATGTCTTCTATTTCATGGATAACATATCAGAGCTCAAGAGTGTCAGCTTTCTAAGGTGGTTATTCCTGTGAAGTTCATGTGCTAAATAGAATTAAGACATCAAGGGCAGGCAACTGAAGAAACGGATGAAATTAAAGAGCCTGTGACATTTCAATGGGCAAGCATTTTTAAAAATTATTTTAAATGTATTAGGAAGTACTGGAATATTAAATGCAAAATGCTTTTTCAGTCTTCAGATACAATCAGAAGTCAATTTGATATTGAATTAATAATAGTATTTAGTGAACTATTAGTAGCCTAGGAACGATGAGATTGTGTTGCTTTATACTCTCATTTGCTAGAGTACAAATAATAAATTCTGGCACTATACTTGGTTGGAGACGACAGTAAAGCATAATAGATATATTTAGAATTTTTTTATAATGATTTTAAAAGTATTGTGTAGTGTTCACACTGAATAGATCTAATTTTATTTTTTCATTTCAAATACTAAATATTGAATAACATGTTCATAATAGAAGATATCATTTTCATATAAGGTTAACTTTGCCGCACAAGCTCCCCCATAGTTAAAAACACAATTATCAATATACTGTGACTACACAATAAAGTAAAAAAAAAAAAGATCTAATTTAAAATATTGATGAGATCCCCAATTTTGGATTCTTGAGCCCACATTCTTAAAGAGAAGTGTCAATTTTCACAAGAGGAAGCTTAAAATTATCAGAATTTTAAGAGTTTAATTATCAGAGTTTAATGAAATTCACTAAAAATCCACCTGTGTCAATATATACCTATACGTCTTCCCAAGATCATTTTTAGGAAGAGGGAGAACATAAAGAAATAGAAACAAGTGTCTATTGAATGCCTAATATATGATTATCTGTTTACGCTCCCGGCAATCCTGTGATGGTGGTTTTATTATCCCTGCTTTTACAGAGAGAGGACTGCCGTCTCGAAGAGTTTAAGTTAACTTGCCCACGGTTGTAAGGTAAGTGCTCAAACAAAGAAACCCTCTCCAGAGAGTCTACCAGATTTTTCCGTCTAATCTACCTCTACAACTCTGGTCAGGTTTCACAACATAGAAAAAAAGGTTTTTGCTTTTGTTTATATGTTTCTTTGTTTCATGGGAGGATATAAGGTTAGAGAAGCGATGATACTTTTGGCTCAGTGTCCAGAGGCCTAAATGAATCCCTTTTCTTTCTCCCCTCGCGTAGAGCACTTAGTGATATGAGGAGGAAAAATCCTGCCTTCCTTACCATTATTAGAGGAATACTCCAATTTGTCTCACTGCTTTGATATTAGGAATAATTCATTTAAGTGGCTTAAAATCAACATAAAAAAATCTGGATTTTAAAAATCATGCAAACTTTAATAATTAGTGTCAGAAAAGTGGTCTCTTAATTTCAAAACAAGTTTTTTCTTCTTTTAAAATGATATTTCCACAATGGATTTTATTGGCTTAGTGGGAAGACTGCCATCTACTGAATCAGCAATACCTTTTCATGTACTACCGGAATAATTCCTAGAAAACAATACTGTATAGAAGTTAAAGACATATATACCTATAGACACATGAATATATAAAGACATATACACCTATAGATACATGAATATATAAAGACATATATATATATATACATACACACATATATGTATGTATATACACACACACAAAATGATAGTCATTTTACTTTCTCTTTGCCCACTTACTTGTGATTTGCTCTTAGATGCCAGATAGAAAAAGCATTCTTTAGAAATTCAGATATTCAGCTAAAACAAAAATGTAATTTGTGTAGAATTACATTTACTTCGAAGAAATTCTGAATGTTCACCTAATCCTCTGTCCCATTGCTTCTTGTCAGGTCGTGTGGTCATGGTAGGTCTGATGATCTAAAACACATGTATTTTTTTTTTCTCTCTTCCTCACATCCTCTGTTCCTACCTCACATTTCTTTCATAAATACAGACATGGAAAATAGAATTTTTTAAAGTGATTTTTGTAACTTTCATAATTCACTTTCATTGTGAATATAAGTTTTATTGTCTAAAAAATCTGTTGCTGAGTTAATAACGATATGAAAGGCTCATCATTCAGGACAGCCATTGTCCTTCAGACACATGATCCTTGTCAAAAGGAAACTTTATTTTTCAGTTTAATGCTAATTAGGAACAAAGTCTCTAAACTGTGGCTTATTTGTTGAATGTGTTTGTCCTGTCTTGCACTGAGCTACCCGTTTTTTCCCCTCTGCTCAGTGACAGCCCAGCCCCTGAAGTCAGCAGGAAAACAGCATGTTCATTCCTATTGAATCTTTTTGTTTACTTATTTGTTTTTAGTTCCCTGGACATTTCATTTTCTGTGAGGAGGGTGGGGAGTGAAAATTTTCCCTGGGCTGCCAACAAATGAAGCCAAGTTAGGACTTAAGTTTTTCCTTAGGCCAGGACCCCAGAGAGGAGGCAAGTGGGTTTGGTATGGAAAATCTTTCCATCAATTTGGTTATATAGGTACTACCTTTCTCTTTATTGGTATCACTAGAAAAAAGCCTTAAAGGTTTTTTTTTTTTAATCTATTGAAAGTGTATTTAAAAATGTGATTCAAAATCATCATAATGAGACAGTCTTAAAGCTTAAAAATGATCAGAAACAGAAGGAAAAAATCTACAATATTTTTTTATTCTGATTAGCTTCAATGTGTTTATAACATATAATAATTAGTATTATATTACATAATAAAAATATATAACAACTGATACATAGTATATACAACAAAATTGATTACTTGGTTTCATTTTCATGGATAGTTAAGCCTATAAGTATTGCAAGTAGAAGTCAATGTTAAATTACTTACCTCTGTTCAATTTTTTTGGTTACAAAGTAATTGTAGTAAAATATCTATTCATATTGCTTTAATAACAAGTTATTTATGCTTATAGCTTCCTAGAAACTCCCCAACCTCCATATGTATATCTTTGCAATTACAGTTTCCCATCAAAAGTTCAAAATGGGAGGGAACAATTTTATATTCATACTCCCAGACTTGTAGGAAACCAAGATTTTAAAATGGACAAGACAATTTTTTTTCCAAAGTAAAGCTATTTCCACTGGGAAAGAAGAGGCAATTTCTCAGGGAAAAAGAATAGAAAATATAAATTTAATATGGTTGAAAGAACCATTTTAAACTTGTTGAATTTTTAAATGTGATTCTGCAAAACATATATGCTGCCCCAAATATCTGAGTAGTCAAGCACTCTCAGTCTCCCTCATGGACCTAGCTTTATCACATAATTGAAAGGACAACAGAGAATTGAAAAGTGACATATGTAACCTAAGGTAGTTCAGTTAAAAATATATGATTCTTTGTTGTTGTTGTTGTTGTTTTTCCTTCATCTGTGACATGTAAGACTTTGAGGATTTAGTCTCTAAGGTCACATCCAGGTGTCTGATTCTGTAATTCCATGAAGTGTCTTTCAATCATCATCGTCATTCTGCTGCTTTCTCGTGGTTCATCCACATGTAATTAAAACTGGGATACTCACTCCTCCCTCTAGCATCTCAGTTCTCCTGGTCAGTCCTCTGTTAAATAGAAAGCCTGTGAGTGTTTAAGTGTATAATTTTGACCTATGAAAAATGATTAAGATGCCACAAAAAAATAAGGAAAGAAAAATTATGGCGATGTACAAGCACTAACACAAGATCAGAAAACAAATTTTCCTCTTTGAAAGAATGTTCTCCCTTGTTATCTTGAGCATTCACTTAACGTTCGATTATTCTTTAGATTTTTTCTCAAAGAGTTTTATTTTCTTTGTTCTTTTCCACATGCCGTTGTTCTCTATTTACTGCCTGTTTATAGCACAATGTCTAGGCTTGCAATTATTTCAGCTCCTCCAATATACATTTGACTTTTATCACCAACATTCTTACCCACACTTGTGTCAGCTTTATCTTCCTGCAGCCACGAGCTGCTTCTGTTTGTGGGACTTGGGTTGCAGGAGGTGATGGTGGGACCCAACACGTGGGGAGATGTGCTGTGCACAACTTTCTTGTGGTTTGAGTACAAGACGATAGAGATTAGGAAATTCACATTTTTAAACTCGATCCTGCCAGATAAAAAATTTGTTAAATACAGTTTTAGAATTTATGCAAACATTCTCTTCCTCTCCTCATTATAACAGCTATAATTCTGCTAACATACCTCAATAGGAGGTTAATACTAGTTTACTAAATTCACCAGGTTTCTTTAATGCCGCCTAAATTCAAAGGAGAAAAGGTTTAAAAAAAGAAAGAAAAAGTTACTAAGAAGAGTGACTTGGGGAAAACAAAATGCAGGTCACAGTGGATTTCAATTATTCTATTTTAAATTATGTAAATGTAACTCTTGGGTATTGCCTTTCCAATGGGATTTGTGCTATAACAATAAGTTATTCAACTTAATTAAGTCTGGTCCTCCTGGTAACCATATTAACTAAGAAGACATATTTAAACAAATTGTTGAAGTCCTCACCAGGCTTCATAATCTATGCTTCAAATAAAAAAGAAAGCATATCCCTTTTGTTTCTTTGACCTATGACTAGGAAAACATGTTGATGGAAATATTGAGGACTTTAACTTTCTGAACCTAATTCACAGGCAGTGTTTGGAAGAGAAATTGAAATGTCCATTGTCTAAGTGGTGAACAAAAATAGGAACTTTTAAATTACGAATTGGGTTAACATCTGTTGGGCAAACTGTTTACTTAGCCTTATTTTAACATTTCACTTCCCTCACTGCCCCCCTGTCTCTCTTGCACATCTGGGTATGTGGTGAGAGCACCACAGAGGCAATTATAAAGCCAGAGTCTAGCTAAGGACCCTGAATTGTCCATTTTTAGCCTCTATTGCAACGTAAGGATGTCCCAAGAGTGGCCTGGGTGGACTCCACAGGAAGAAAGATCTTGATTTAAAATACAAATAAAACCAAAATTATAACAAAGTAAAAGAGAGAATTTTCGAAAGCCAAATGACACAAATGAAACTATAAAGAGTTCATTTAAAACACGCCATTGAAGATGCTGCACTATTTTCATTTAAAGGACAGTATATCATCTATTAAGGAGAAATATTTTAGAAACAAGACTTAAAAGTTAAAACATTCTAGTGGAAACTGGTTCAAATGGGCAGGATATAGAAATTACCAAGGGCAGAGGCTTTGGTGTAAAATAGGTCTAGGTTTCTATCCTGGCTCTGCCACCTCCTGGTGTTGCCTGGGAGCAAACCCTATAACTTCTCTAAGCCTCATTTTCTTCATATGCAAGATGGAGATGTAATGATGATAATGGTGATGATGATAGCACCTATCTTATAGGGTTACTGGAGGACTTAATGCAATAATGCCATCAGTGCTTATCACAGGGCTTGGCATGTGATGAAATAAATGACTAATAGCTGCTGGTCATAATGAGATTGTTGAAGAAGGACCACGGTTGCTAATAATGATATGTGGTAGCATCAATGAAAGATTTAACAAATCCCAATAGTGAAACTGTGACAATGGTTTTTATGATGAAATGGGAAGCAAAGGGACTTACCATATAGTATGTGATGGGGCCAGTCACTGAAGAAGAAAACATTATCGGCTTTGTTTCGGCTATCTGAATAGCCAGTCATGGTTCTAGTGCCTTCCTGTCAGCCCATTAGCTGAGTGAGGAAGCATTCTAGTAAGGCATGACAGTAGTCCCTATTCTCTCAAAGACCTTCAACAGTGCTACCATGTTTAGGAATGGAACCTGAAGACATAAACAACAGTGATACCTCAAAATAAGTTAAAACACCAATCATTCCAGTCTTATCTTCTCCCAAATCCTCTCTAGGGTGCCAGTCATTTTTTTTTTTTTAATGTGAAACTGATCATGGCACTCACCTACTTAGAAGTGTCCAAAAGCTCCCCAGTGCTGTCAGTGTGGATCCCAAAGCTTCCTACACAGTCCTCTGGAGTTGCCTTTGTTACTCCCAGCTCACCTGGGACCACTCCCTGGCATGCCCCAGCCTCCTGCATCACTGGCAAGTTGCCCTCATGCCCTGAGGTCGCCTTTGCTTCTGGTACTTGACTTATATACCACTTCCTCCTCTTTCAACACTCTGCCTCCAGCCCTTGTACACGTCTTTTAAGACTCAGCTCAACCATATTCCTCCTGGGGAAGCATTTCCTCTCTTGACTCCAACTGGACTCCAGCTGTTAGGGGTACCCAGGTGTGCCATTTCCTATCCCCGTGCAACTGCAGTGCGTTTCTCTTTTGTGTATTTGTATCCCCGGGTATTCTGTGACTAGACTGAGTTTGCGAGGCCAAGAATAATGACTTGTTCATCACTTACAGGGTAATCTCAATACATATAACATGAAAGAATGAACTGTTTGCAGGGAGTTGTTTTATATATCAAATGCCTTTTGTATATCAAAGTGAGTATTCATAGTTTCTGATTTTTCATTCCTTTGGATTAATACCGGCCTGTTTCCCAAAGGTGAGTCTCCTTAAGCCTTAGGTCTTCAAAACATAAATTGAGAACAAGCCTTAGAAAGTTATAGTACCCTCAGTACACACAAGATTTGGTGGGAATGCAATTTGGCTTCTTTAATCATAGATTTCAGAAGAACTCTAAGCAAGTACCTCTGTTTTATGTTTGAAGAGTAATATCAACTTGGTTCTTTCATCAATGTTAGAGGTCTGGGTTTTCCCTCTGCATAAAAACAAGTGGAATTCATCTAGACCAGTGGCTGTTTTAGTCATCATAAAGTTCATAACTGGCATTTTATAAATATTAAATAATGATAACAATGAGGCTAATCAAATACTTTTTTTAGATATAGCTGTACTAACTGGAAAAATTAAGCCCCTATGTCCACTGGAATCTGTTTGTGTGTCCTTACTGCTTTTGGTATGAGAATCACTACAAGTGATTAAGAGACCAACTGGCCCTTTCACAACAGGATTACAGGGTTTGTACACTGGCCTCTCAAGTTCCCTCCAAATATCTGTAATCACAAATGTAACACATTTGACTGTTATTTCATTATTTTATCAAGCTTTAAATTTCCAAGGGCCGGCCGAGTGGCTCAGTTGGTTAAAAGCTTACTCAAGGGGCCGGCCGAGTGGCACGATGGTTAAGAACTGGTTTGGGATGCCAGAGGGCCCCGGTTCGGATCCCATATACAGGGCCAGTGACACTGCCCGCCACAGTTAAGATGCTGAACAACAGCTCGACCTGGAGCTGGACTGCCGTGAGTCGCCGGCGACGGCATAGGCTGCAGCCCCTGTGGCAATGGATTGCCATGGGCTACCGTATGTAGCCAGCAGCCAGTGTGAGTGGCCAGCAGCCAGCATAAGCAGCCAGTGGCCGCAGTGAGCAGCCATCCAAAAGCCGGCGACTGATCTGCCTCACCTGGGAAGAGCGCAATGATGGTGCCAACTTGGGCCAGTGAAGCAACGTCCTCCACAATTAGACTGAAGAACAAAAGGACAGCAACTTGTCTGTTCCCCTTCCCCCAATTCCTCAGCGCTGTTCCCATCCCCCCAATTCCCCAATAAAAATCTTTAAAAAAAAAAAAAGAGCTCGCTCAAGAGTGTGAGCTCTGAGCAACAGCAGTTCGAGTCCCAGACTGAGCTGAGCAACCGCTGAGCTGCCAACAGGTGGCAGGATGGCTTAGCTAATAATAAAAAAAACAACCAACCAACAAACAAACAAAAAAATAAATTTCCAAATAACATTTAAAAAATTTTTTTTGGCATAACCTTGGGTTGTTATTTACATTTTTTCTTCAAATTATTTATCTATTTTTTTCAGTTACAGTTGACATTCAATATTATTTTATATTGGTTTCAGCTGTACAGCATAGTAGTTAGACATTTATATAATTTATGCAGTGATCCCCCCATTAGTCTAGTAGACACCTGGCACTATACATAGTTGTTGCAACATTATTGACTATATTTCCTACGCTGGACTTTATATCCCCGTGACTGTAACTACCAATTTGTATTTCTCACCTGTTGAATTGGTGTTGTGTGTATATTCCCATATTCCTTGGGTTTTTAAAGAAAAATAAGATGCCTTTAAATATAAATATGTGGATATCTGAACTATAAGGGCAAATGAGGTGATTCTAAAAAAAAGACAATCCAAAATCCTCTTTATCTGTTGAGAGGGCAACTGAATACTTAGCAAGAGTGGTTTATTGCTATTGACCTGATTCTTATATGCCTCTCATTTTTTCCTGCTGTACAATACCCCTCTTCATGTTGTGAGTTCCACGTGCAGAAAAAATGTGTTCAGTTCATAGGAGTATAAAACTATGTGCAACTGTATTCTATAATGGGAAAATAGCCATAAATATGAAGTGAGTCAAAGCATTCGATTATTGCCTCCTTTCCTTTGAAGTAAAATTATATTTTGATTGTCCAATTGAAAATACAGTAGCTTATCTGTTCAGAATAAATTTGTAACCTATCAGAAAGCCATTCATTGCCTGGGAAATCTCATTTTTCCCCAATTATGCAACTTCAATGTGGTAAATCATTAACTTGAAGAGAAGAAATTCAGTTAAAGAAAAAAGGAATCATAACTCTTCATTGTTATTGCTAAATTATCTCTTGATTAGTGTGATGGTAAGCATTGAATGGTAAAGAAAACTAAATAGCTTTCTTTTTTTATCCTAAAAGTAGAAGCTTAAGATCTCTGCACATTGATGTCAAATACCAAATATTTAAAATAATAGAAAAGGCCCTCTCCACCATGACTAAAGGGCAGATTGAAATTTAGAATAAAGATTTAGCTCTGATTTCTTTTATAACCTTTTGATTTCTTAATTGTTTCTTTCAATGAAAAGTAATACAGTTTTGAGACACCCCCAATCTTCTTTTACTGAGTTCCTTGGTATTCAAATATACATGAAAATAATATATTCTATGTCCAGATAAATGAATCAGACATATTTATTGATTTTGCCTTTGGCCTACACATGGTTTCAAGCTGGGAAAAAAAGCGTTTGTTCCATTTTAAATAGTTTCTGAATGAATTTATCAAACTCATTATTACTAGCAAGTGCTATTAGTAATTAAAAAGAAAATCAGATCTCAAACCTGTATTGTTTTAAACGGATGATAGTCTTATGAATAGTAAGAAAACAATCATGAATTACATGGTAAATGTGAGTATAAGCCTCTTAAATTTAGATTCCAAAATATTTGGGTCAATTTTTGGTTACATTGTTTGTAAATACGAGCCTGATTGACTCCTGGAGTTTGGACACTTTGTGGTATTTTTGCTCACAACAGACCTAGATATGGAGAATTTCAAAGAGGTTAGATTTCTTTTGTCACTATGAGGCTGGAGGAGGAACGTGCATGCCCATGTACATATATGTACAATTTTTTTTCAAGGGTGCTTCCTATAAGTTCCAGGTCCAGTGAGAATATCAAAATGAGTATGACATACCCCTTCCTTTGAGTTCAGTCTAGTGGGGGAGACAGATATCTGAATGAGGGTAGGAGAAGAACATTGTGAAAAACACACTTGAGAATAAAAATTCAAGGCTAACTTCTATGTGCTCTTTTAATTACTTCATTTCCACAAGCGAAACTTCCTTTGGCCTTTCTTGTATAAATAGTGAAACAAATACTAAATTCTGTTTGTCCTTGTAGGCAGCTGGTAAGAGCTCTCCTAGAGGTTATGTATCAGTCTTTAGGTTTCCTTTTGAAGCCAGGTTTTTTTTGTGTTTTTTTTTAAATACTAGACCATAGATAGTACAAATGTTTGAGAGAAACTGAATACTTCTTTTCATGTTTTCCCTTTCCCATTGTTCCTGTCTTCTTTCCCTCTGAATGGTTGCTTATTATATATTTTTATATAACTATATATGGAGAAGATAGGCCTGAAAGCATTTTATGAAACATAATTATAAGATGCCACAGAAGCCACAAGAGAAAAAGAGCTTGAGAGAAAGAACAAAGCTAAAACGAAATCTTCATATTTCAGGTCCAGTCATTCAAGCACCTCAGTATGGTGGAGGTAACAGAAACAGGTGACAGTGCAGAGGAATTGTGGCTTTCAAAGTATAGGGACTTTGGGGAAAGTAGAAAACCTGATTGTGAAAAGGTCAAGTTCTTAAGATAAAAGTGCAAAAAATTAGGTATATTTCATGTGGGGAAACGTCAGCATAAGTTTTATAACCAGCATAAGTTTATTTAACATGATTTATTGTGATTTAGAACACTCTTTAATCTTATTTTAATAAGCCTTATGTATATTCAAAAAGCTCAATTCTGAGACACACTCGGAAAGAGGCAAGCCAGTGTGGGTTTACAACCCTCCCTTTCCAAAGGTACCCTTTTTGAACGTTATGGAGGGGATTGCGAGTATGTTTGAAAGGGGAGTGGATAGACATGTGTTTTTCTAAGCAATTTACCTTTAATTAAAAATGTGTTTTGGATTTATATTTATTTATACTTGAATTATCAAACTGTTCCTTTGGAGGAATTTTTTTTCCCCTTTGAGGCATCTTAACTCACCCTCCCGGAAGCCACATTTTGCCATAAGTAGAAAAACTCTACACCAAGAAGCTGGAGTTTTGTTCCAGACTAACCCTACAATTTTGTGTGGGTTTTAAACTTGGCAAAATGTATGATCCCATCCCTAATCACAATCCATAATAGCACAGTGTGTGACAGTGGGGACAGAAGAAGGACTCTCCCGAAATACCAATAAATCCACCCAGGACAGTTATCTGTGTGTTCCTGTTCCCTCTGCCCACTGAGCTCAGGGAGAATGTTCCCTCCAAACAGACCTTTTTCCCCCCAGAGGTATTAGATAAACAGAGATCCTGAAGGCTGCTAACAATGTATCTCATGCTTTAAAATTACAGGTCTAATTACAGAGACACTCATCTCACTTACTTCTCATCATTTGTTTTTAAACGTTCGACTCACATGTTCTGCTTTGATGCTTGGGAGCTGGAGCACCTCCCATCTGGGATAGTCCCGCACAGCTGTCTGTGTGGCCCTTTGGGTTCTTTACCCCAAAGATAGTTTTACTTGTAAATTTACTTTCTCGAAGGCAATGTGTAAAACAGACAAAATGGGATTTACACCTAAACCCACAACCTTGGGGAATTTTCGGTATCTTGTCTCTTAGTGGAAAAAAAGAAAGGTTTTCCCTGAATCATCTCCACTGAGCCAAACATTGATTTCTCCTCTGAGGGGCTCAGATGGAGGCCTGGTTATTCCTGATGAAGAGTCTCTTTAACTTTGTTAGTTTTGCTTCCTGTAAATGTGGCATCGCCTGGCCCTCTAGATAACAATGTGCCCCGCCCTCCAGGATGGTCCAGTGGTCTGAGGGCCTCTGCTTGATTGTTAACCACAACCTCTAAACCTCCATGGGTCAAAACCCAGGTTTTTTACTGCTTCTAATGGCATGTGTGGAGAGTGCAAGAGTATCAAAACAATGAAAGTAATAAGAGCATCTTTAAAAGGTATTTGTTAGCACTCATCCCATAGACTTAACTATTATTTAAGGGAAACATTATAATTGTGGTGAAATTATAGATTACCATTTTTCTCAGACTTCCTACAGCTAACCTCCACCCATTATGCGCCTATATTTGGAATAGTCCACTGAGCTACTTGGAGGAAGGCCATTAGCTCAGTGCTTGCAACTGGAGTTAGAGGAGGGAAAAAAAGAGAGAAACTTTTATGATAATTCTTATTTCATAAAGTGTCATGTTATTTATAGAAAAATGAGACAGTCAAGTGTGCTTTCTTTTAAATCTGGCCTTTACTGCACCCTGTAATTTATGGTAATATAATAAGTGATTTGAAAATAAAGATTTGAGACAACATTTCAGCATTAGTGTTTTTAAGACAAAACAAACATTCAAAATAAAACCTAAACCACTAAAGTGAACTCTATCATTAAATGCCTACTTTTTGCTAAATTTGTAGTTATGGCAGCTCAAAATCTCAAACTCTTCAATCGTGACCTCTTGCAAAGTAAAAATAATTGTATTATTTTCTGTGGCATGAGGACATTATGACCCATTATTTTTTTCCTCCCCAAAGTCCAAGTGGATTTGCATCAGCTGCTATTAAATGGGATTAATGAACTTAGAGGAATTTAAATAACAGTATGAGATTTCAGAGATGAACAAACTGCCTATAATATTTCAGGCTCCCGATTCTGAATTATTTCAGCTTTGTCTCATCAAGGCTCATTGAATCTTATTCCATTGTACATTCATAAATCAGTGTGAACTTTTTAGCTTGCATGAAATAAATTAAATTCAAAAACCTTCTTTCCTGTCCACGGTATGTAATCTACTAACATACAATTGTGCCAAAAATTAATGTGAGAAATACTGTAAATAATAAAAGTCAGACAGTTCGTTTGAGATCATTAATGCTGTGAAACAACTCTCTCACCTTCATTCATTACTTTTTCTGTCATTTAAGAAGAGAATACTGACTGTCTCAAGACCCGCGGTGTGGGGTAAAATGATAATGAGGAGAAATCCCTACAGCTAAGGACATAATAGCAGACTTCCCTTCCATTCCTAGCCCCACATCCCATTCCTTATCCCTTGTCTGGGTGAGTTGCTCTAAAATGGTTTTATAACATTCTATGCTCATTTTATCTTTGCATTCTTAAGTTGTTTATTTTTCTTACCAGCTTTCTTGATAATTGATCTTATTCCAGAACCTTCTTCAGGAGTCAGAGAGCCCTCATTATGGAGGCAAAAGAGACCCTACTTCTTATCCCATCTTTAGGGCTAAAGTTGTTTCCTCTTAGTTGTATTTAGTGAAGAAGTAAAAATTTTCTGTTTATAAATTCACTTAATTTTTTGTTGTTGTTGTTTTTTTGTTTATAGGCCCTAAAGCAATTCTAGTATCATCTTTATGTTCTATACTCATGATCACATTTCTCCACTAAAATCTCTTCTGTGCCAAAGGTTCTGCTTCCTCCTTGTCAGGTGTATAAGAAACATCTGTTGAATAATTTGAATCAGGAGGGATTGGTATAAGTTAGTGGTTCTCAAATTCGAACACCCGCCAGAATCATCAGACGGCTTCTTAAAACACAGATTTCTGGGCTGAACCCATTGGTCAGGGATGTAGCCCAGGAATTTGCATTTCTAACAGAATCCCAAATTTTGCTGATGCTGGTGGTCTGGGGACCACATGCTAATAAACCCGGGGTTGATAACCTTGAAGGGCTCTCAGTTTCTTGCTGAAATATGCACAATATCTGTGATATATATTAGATAGAATCGTCTTTTGTCATTGAATGTAGTATCAAATTTTTTGAGGTAGTATCCTTAGGAATCAAGTGCATTTTATTGGTTCATCAATCCATCGTGTCAGTAAACTAATATTCTCTCTGAAGGGGAGGTGGTCTCACTGCTTTATGGATTATTGTAGAAAAATATTAAAGTATCCCACCAGCTTAAAAAAATTTGCTTAATTATAGAGCTATTTCCATGCATTTCCTTTGCCCTTGTGTTGTTGTAATGTTTAATGAATCTTTTGTGTGTGTTCCAGTATTTTAAAGCAGGCAGGTATAAGGAGTTACTAAAATTTGCAACACCTTTTAAGGTATTACATAATTTGTAATAGATGTTCCAAGCGATAATCCTAGTTGTCATGCCAGGGCTCAGCTCCCGGCAGATGAATGCAGGATTCGGTGAGGCCGAAAAGGAACAACAACGGAGCCACAGAGAGGGGGTTCATACCACTATATTATATTCTCGATGACAGCTGGACGAGAGACACGAGAAGCAAACATCTGCCAGCACCCCAAAAAGGGGTCTTCCTGCACCACAGTCTCGCTGGCGGCGGGAGACACAAGAAGTAGGATCCACAGAATCTACACCATCCATGACACCTGCACTTGCTAACGCAGCCATGGTAGTTATATGCAAAACAATAGTAGCTAATGGCCAAGTGGTTACAGCTGATGGCCATCTAATAACCGAGCCAGCACCTTTCCACGTGAGGCCGAGAGCCAGGAAACTGCCCTCCTGGCCCTTTCCCAACACTAGTCTAGCAAATTTTAAAGCAGTGAATTCAAAGTTAAGGACTTGACTGCTGTTGCTTCATAGACGCCTGTTGAATGGAGACTGTCCCTGGGGGACCTAGGCCTCAGCAAAACAGCAGCCCTGGGCCTTGCAGACAACTAAGCTCTTCATTGTTAACAACCTCTTGAATTACCTTAACTCCCCTTTACAAACTGCCTGTGAATGCTCCCTGTCAGTAATTCGATCACAAATATAGAACAAGCCCTGTGAATAGGCACAGTCTCACTCCTCCACCCGGATCACAATTCAGGCTGTAAAATGGATTAGCCAAAGAAACCCCAGCATCTGGGTTAGTTTCTGTACATCCCCAATTCATGAGATAATCAGCCTCCCATGGCATACACTGAGCATCCGTGGCACTGAGTATCGCCCAGTGGGCTCTAAACTGGGAACTCTATTTCCTCAGTTGTTAAGTCAAATATGCTTTAGGGTCCAATTGTCTGAAATGTCCAGTGTTTATTTAAGCTGTTGGATAGCCCACAGGAGCTTCTTGGAAATATCTACAAACAGCATCAGTCCAATTGTTACTACTAACGATAGGGATCCCAAAACATTAGCAGAAGCTCAGGAAAGAGACCACCAGCCAACCTGGTGTCACACAAAGGCTCTGGCAATTATTTGTATGAGAATTGTGAAGCAAATGATTCAGGACGTTGTCCATAGACATCGTGTCCCAAATCACCTTCTCACTCTTTACCTCACAATTAAATAAATTTTATTCAAAATAGCCAAACAATGAAGACCTTGAGATGGTGGCCTAAAGTCTCTCAGAGTGTGGTCCACCGGTCTGTAGCATGAGCATCACCTGGAAGCCTATCAGAACTACAGCCTCTAGGGGCAGCCGCGTGGCTCAGATGGTTAGAGTGCCAGTTCGACTCCCACTTGGGATGGTGGGCTGCAACCCCTGCAACTAGATTGAAAACGGCAACTGGACTTGGAGCTGAGCTTGCGCCCTCCACAACTAAGACTGAAGGACAACAACTTGACTTGGGCTGATGTGTCCAGGGAAAAACACTGTTCCCTAATAAAGTTAAAATATATATATATATTATATATAAAAAAGAAATACAACCTCTAACTCAGAATCTGCATTTTTACAAGATCCCTGGTAATCCATCTGCATAGTAAAGTTTGAGAAGCATGTTCTAAGGCATTTGTTCTTAAAATGTGGGCTACAGACCACCTTCCCGGCACCACCTGGGTTGCTTCTTAAAAATTCCTGTTTTGTTCACCATCTGGGTCCCATTTAGATCTACTTAGTCAGAATTTATGAAGGTGAAGCCCAAAAATTTGCATTTTAAACAAGTACTCTAGGTTCTTGATGCTCAAAATTTGGTTTAAAGACCGACAGGATCAGCATCACCTGGGTGCTTGTTAGGAATGCAGACGCTCAGGCCCCACCTGCACCCTGCTGAGNCACACACACCTATGTTTAATAATTAAATTAACATTTAATTTATTTAATAAATTAAATATATTTAATATTTAAAGAGGCCTTCTGCACTCTGTGAATATTTTCTGTGTTTTGAAAATGTATAATCCAGTGCTAAGTGTGTGGACAAATAACTATGTAAATGACCATCACACATGTTTGAAGATCCCTCTGCTCTCTGGTGACAGTAGAGAGCCTCATTATGAAGTAGTTACTACAATGTCCTAAGCAATATATATTTCTTCTTTGAGGGCAGCAACATCACAGATTTTTATTGATAGGAAAGTTACACTAGTCCACATATTTAATCCTGCCTCAATTTATTACTATTAATACTTAATTAAGTCAATTTGTATCTGTCAGTAAATGTCAGATCGGTCGCATCTAGTAACATGGTTCAGATGATATTATTAGTAGCACGTGCTTGATACGTTCAGTTTCCCACATAATTTTGTATCCTTGAGACAGATCTCTAGTAAGGTAAAATGTCAGGCAAACTTGTTAGAATTAGGCATGTGTAAGATCTAACAGACCTCTGCTAATTTACTGATTAAGTAATTTGCTATATCAATGAAGTAATATAGCAATGTTTACTAATTTTATTAATTCGGTGATATGGCAAACCTTTATTGACCAAATATTGACTTGACTTTATCCTTCTATCCAAAGGCTTTGGATTGGCCCACACCACCCTTTAATTATTCTCAAAGGAACGGTCCTGTTTGCAAATTATGTATGTATGAGACTGGACACCTATATGCTATCCACCAAACAGTTTAAGAAGCAGTGAATGTTTTCACCCTAGTCACTTATTATTTTATGGGAAATACTTGCTGGGTGTGTGGCTTTAAAGCAATGTGGAGGAGCCAGTACCTCCATATACCTCCACACGCTTTCTCCATACCTGCACAAACTCCCCACTCCACAAACTTTATTTCTGGATCTNCAAAATAAATATTTTCTGATTCACTGATTTGGCACCAGAAAAATGAAGATCAAAGGTATAACTTTGCCCAAAAGTAGAATCTGTTTATTCATCCCATCTTTTTCTTGCAAAGAGATTTCATAAATTTTAAATATATATTCGGTACTGATTATTTAATTCATGACTCACTTTAGCATCCTCAGAAACTCTATCTCCATGATATAAAATAAAATACAAAATTATACAGTAAAGTCGTTTAGAATCAGTGGTCAATTCTGATGATAAGTATTTAGAAGGCTCAAAGATGCTGATGAGGGAAACACACGAGTTCCACATATGAAAAGCCTTTAAGGAATTTGCCAACACTTCGTATGTCACTCCATGACAACCTAATATTAATGAATACATGTCTTAAAGGGGAATTCTGAATTAAGTGCTGTGGGGTTTTTTTAAATTATTTTTTTATTAATTTCTCAAACTGCTTTGGCCTAGTGAACCATGGGCTTTGACTACAGAAGGTAGGGAGCATGGGCTCTGGCCCAAATGCTGTCAAAAGATAAGAAATGTCTCCGACAGACATCAATCTGTTACTGTTCACAGGGCTGTCTCTTTCCCTCCTTCTCCTTCCAGTTATTAAGCAATGGTGTCAGTCATGGGCCCGTTCCTCTTTTCTCTTTTTATTAATGATTTAACATGGATATGTCATTACTGCTCTATACATCTTTATGCAGATGGCACGACTGTGCATTTTAATGGCAAATCTGTTTCTCACTTAACTACTGAACTGCAAAAAGACTTTGGCAGACTGGTTCCAGGAAAACAAACTGGTTTTAAAAGCAGCAAAAACTAAAACAATGGTTTTTGGCTCTACTGCTCATCGGAGCTTGAATAGTGATTACTTTAAAAGCCAGAAAGATTTGAGAAAATGGCTTATTAGAGACAATTTTTAAGATATTAGGTTGAATTTGAGTCCATGATTAAGAGTATATGATATATTGTTTTTGGAAAAGTTAGAAGATTGGACTATAGAAGGAATTTCCTTGTCTTTAAGTTATAGAGGTTTTTTAAAACTATATGTAACAGTTCTCATTTACTAATTAATACCAATGGTAATTTTTCTTTTATTTAGTTTTCTAAAAGACCAACCACTAAAAATAAATTAATCTTATAAATCTTAGTGTTTTATATGTATACTCAACAAATACAAACTATACCCGCTAAAATAATTTTTAAGAATGAAAAGCACCTGAAACAAATATAAGTTGGGCTTATTTTGGTTGTATAAAATAAGTCATCATTCATGTTCTAATCAATATGAGATTATTTTAAAATGCTATGCTTTGAAAAAAATCAACCCATAACTGTATACTCTTTNTGAGGCCTCAAGTACATTTTTGTGGGCACTCCAGCTTGCCCCTGGCAACACCTGGGCACACCTAGACTATGGACTCTGATACCATGGTCTTTGCTAAGGAGAACAGACCCAGTTAAGAGTCCTGTGCATGCTCTCAAAAGGCACGAAGCCTTTTGGGAAGGCAATCCCAGGGTCAGGTACTCCAAGCCTACTTAGAGGAGAGGACACGTGCTTTGTGTGGCATGTCTGCTTTGCAAAGCAGACTCTTTAACCTGTGGGGAAGGGTAAGAACAGGGTCTGGGGTTGTACCAGGTGAGGCTCTTCTTCCTTTGGTCTAAGGGTTGTACTACTGCAGATGCTAGAGGCTGGTGGCTTTCTGAACATACGATATCACAAGGCCATGTAGAATCTGGCTAAGAGCAATTATGCTACCTAGATTCATATCTTAGAGCCACTGCTTATTCTCTGTGTGATCTTCAGCTAGTTATTACCTCCGTTTTTGCTGTGAGTAAATGAGGGTGATGATGACAACACCTCATAGAATTATTGTGAGAATTAAATAAAAATAGGCATTTAAAGCAATTAACACAATGCCTAAAACATAGAAACTCTCAGTAAATGTCAGGTATTATCATTATAGACTATTATTGTCCCAACATTGCTACTTGAGCATAACTTATACTGACAAAAGCATTTAATGTCTAGAATCACCATATGTGATAATTTGTGTTTTACGTAAAGGAGGCTCCTTTTTTCCTAAGTAATGGGGCCTCAGGAGACTGTTCCATAGAAGAGGAACCTCTTTTCTTTTTTTTTTTTAAAGGACAATGCTTCTAGCAGTTTGTGAAAATGGTTGATAGGGGCACAATCTATTGCCAAGAAAAGCAATAGGAGGTTAAAAAGAATCGAGCTGAGTTAATCTGTGGGACAGGAAACAGGGGAGGAACCTAGTTCTGGACATGTGGCTAGAGTGGAAACTAAGAGGACTTGGGAGGAAGCACTGGGAAGAGGGTACCTGAGAATCTGAGGGAGGAGGAAGTAGAGCATTTCAGGAAGGAGGCAGCAGGCTACCCCATGCTGAAGAGAGGTTGAGAGGAATGAGGAATGAAAAACTAACGCTTAAAATTGCCGGAAGTTGGTCATTTACGATATTGCTACCAACGACTGCACTTGAGTTGGGAACTGGCTCAGGAGCAAACAGGAGTTGAGGAGCATTCATTTCTCTTCTAACAAGTCTGATTCTAAAAGAGAGAAAGACAAAGACAAATGACATCGTCAGGGGGAAATCAGGGTCAAGAGAAGATAATTAGTTGTGTTTCATTTGCTTTTACGTGTTTGAGAGTAAAGCCTTCATCTCACACATTCATTGAGAACCCACTACTTGTATCAAATTTGATGCTGTTAAATACCGGGACAAATCTGAAAAGTGAGGAGAAAGAGTCAGAGGAGAGGGATAAGAAAAAGAAGGGATAAATCGAGTAGAATCCCAGAGAAACACGGTATTGGTGAAATGATGGGTCTTTTCAGAAGATTTTTCTAACGAATTGTATTTTCTTTGTAAAGAATAAAGAAGGGCATCTGCTGAGGGTGAGGCGGTTGGGAATACAGTAAGGGACAAGCAATCTTCTGCAGAATGTTAGGCATAAAATATTGAAGTAAACCAAACAGGTAAATAGGGTTTGGATGTTGGTTATCTGTACATGGCTGGGTGGGCAAGCTTTTTTGTGACATTGATTGTGTAGATAATTGCCTCGTATTTCCACTGTCTGGGTAGATACTACTTATGGATTTTAGATGTATCCCTAGAGCTATGAACTGTCACCATAGTTCATGCCTTACAATAGAAACTAAACAACGCTTTTTGGAAAGAGAGAAGAAATGTTTTGCATCAAACTTCATGACATGCCATGCTGCTAATGCGTTTTGAATTCCACACTCCAAAACATCTGGCAAGGCTCCCATGATTCATACATCCATTGAGAGTTTAGAGCTCCAAATTTAGTTAAATAAATTGTTAAGAATGTGTTTTTATTATATAAACTTGAGCTCCAAATAAGTCCAAATACTCTTGGAAATTTCAAACATGAATCCCATAAATAGTTCTAGATTTTGACTGTAAGGGTTTCAAGGGCTAAATGATTACTTAACAATGATTTTAGTACAAAGAACGTACCATTGAATTGTTGCTCTGCCATTAACCATTGTGAACATTGTTTGCTTACAGGAAATTTCAGTAATTGATAATTGATATTTAGCATGGCTATTTCTGCCTTACAAGGAAATATGTATACACTCAAAATATTTTGCTGTGTTTTGAGTAAATTTTAAACCTTGAAACTGTTGGCACCATGCCTGGAGTAATTGTTTTCTAGTGAAACATTTTCCATAACAATAATTAAACTTGAATTTATGAAAGTGTTAAGGACATTTTACATTAAAATAATTAACTACAAGGAAGGTAATTTTAAATTTACTCTTGATACTCTAATTTATATATTACTTTGAATTATTTTTCTCAGTACCTAAAGCAGCACTTCTTAAACATTAATGTGCACAAAAATTCCCTTGAAGATCTTGATAAAATGCAGAATCAGTGGGTCTGGGGTGGGACCTGAGGCTCTGCATTTCTACTATGCTCCCCACGATGCTACTGGTCTGCAGACCACACTGAGTAGCAAGGATCTAGCATCTTACAGAATGTATAACCTACAGATAGTTCAGNGGGAATCTTCCCTTTTGCAATGTAATCCAAGGCTGAGAAAACTACTGTATAACAGAATAGAATATAGAATTGAACAGAATAGAATAGGATAGAATAGAATAATAATTTTCTGCTACCCAGAGAGCAAGCAGAGAGAATATTAGATGTATATATGTTCAATAGTTTCCAATTTAATTAATTTTATTATTATCTTGGGACTGTATGAATTATGTACAAATAATTACACTTAATTTCACAGGATCCTAGGCCTTTCACTACAGAGAGCTTGAGCCACATGGTGGTATCAGGCAGGTCTACTCTGACAATCCAATAATTCTGAACTCATACCAGTTTTGTTTTAGAAAGCAGTGGGCATGGTTGGACATACGCTAGTTCTATAGCCTTACAGATGTCTATAAGTTACTTGTTATGTGATATTGAGCAAAGCTCTGAAAATTTCTAATTCTCAGTTTCTATCTCTGTAATAACATCCTCCCTCACAAAGTTGTTGGGAGAACTAATTAATATATTTTGAGTGCCCGATACATAAGAGAAAATTCTCTCTTATCAGCTAGTCAACTTGCAGCCATAGAGAAAAGCTTTGTGTTTTTCCAATTCAGAATTCTTGGCTGCATGCTTCTTTGTCTAGCTTTTATTTTTCTTGTCTCACATAGTTTACTTTTAAGGTAAGGAAAAGTTGACAGCTTTATGAGAAAAAAAATCTGGTAATGAATTTTAATATTTAATTTACTTCCAAAATGCTTTAGAAAAAATGTCTTCTTTTTGTAGAAAAGTTACATTCATAAGACTACCAAATCACATAAGTTTGTCTCTGTAGCAGTGAATGAGGAATATAAATGTATTGAAATATCTGGACATTGTCACAATGACAAATTAATGACTTGAAATTCTCTTTGTTTTTGCGATTTGAATATTTGTGGTTTGAATTTGATACTCATCTATCTTAAAGGAGTAACATCTTTTGATAAGTGAAAATGAGAAGGGTCTTCAGAGAAAAGAAAAAAAAACTTGCCTCAAGTTTATTAAAATTGATTTAATTACCAGTGTCAAATGCTGACATAAAAATAGCATCATAGATATGATATAAATGGAATAATGCAACTAAGCATTGAATCAGTAAGAATCCTTGGTTTTTTCTTTTCTATTTTTTACTTTGTATGCTTTTGAAAAATATACTGCTCATTAAATAAAATATGAATTTTTAAAATATATAAAATAAGAAATATTGTGACTGGTGAACTATAGAAACTTGATAAAATGAAAAAAGGCTATAAAAATCCCAACTGGTAAATTATTGTGGACTCAAACAAATGTGTATCTACAAAGATGTATTTACAAATATATTTGTGGTGGCACTATTTAAATGTGAAAAACACAGAAACCATCTTAAATATCCAAATCTGGAAAATTAAATGAATTATGTTATATGTCCATATGATACAATACCATGCTGCAGCCAAAAAAAATCATTTCATAAAATACTTGTAAAGAATGCAAAATATTTATATTGGGTTATAATCCTTTCAGCAAAAAAGTCAGGCTACCAAAAAGTTTGCCTACATACCACAATATCCTAAACTTTACCACATTGTACAACTTCAGACCCTCATGGCAAATTAAGAGTCTAGTCACTTTCCTTGGTTCTCACTCGATATATGATGGAGTGCTGCAAGTTTGCAAGTTTCCTTATATTTGTTCACACAGTTCACCTGCTGCCACCCACAGACCTCCCTAGATGCTGCTGGCTCTCTAAAACCTTAAGCTCCCAGACATCAGCTCCCACCCTGAAGATGTGCATATCTGCAGTTCTCCTGACTGCAGCACTGCCTCCTCCAGGCTGGGAGTTTCTGGAGGTGGGTTGCTGGCTTGCTGGTGTAGTTGCTAGTTATGCCCCCATCTCTCTATAGACCCTTTGGAGAACAACTTCTGGAAGCACTGTTCCTAATGACAGAAATTATGTCGCTCGCTTGCTAAAGACCTGAGCAGTCTACTAATTCCAGTTCTTTCTACACTTGTCCTTGGTGTGGGTATCTGCCATTTGCCAAATTTGAGTGGATTCTAAAGATACAGAGGAAGAGACTCCTTGTATGGATAATGTTCAGTCAGAGGCCTTTTAGCAAAACTGCCTGGACCCCACCTTTACTAATATTGGAGGTCCTGTTCTCTAATGTATAAGCAGCCCTTCTCCCCAATGTACCAGAATAGCAAAGTGCTGGGCTCTGGTTTGTGTTCTAATTCATCAGAGGAAACTCTCCCACTTCCTGTCCTCATTGTCATTTTCCTTTCATAGGCCCCTCTGGTACTTTTTTGCCACCTGGCCTCACTCANGCATTAAAATTTAGAGGCGGATCTTCCAAAATGAGAGAATAAAATCTTCTTTGTGTATAAATTGTTTTATTAGATAATGTGTTGATACTGCAATATTTCAATTCAGGTAGAAGCCATTTTAATTAATATGTGGGTTAAAATACCTATAAATTTTAATGAAGCTAAAATCCACCCCGAGCTAGATGTATCTTAGCCAGGCTTCAAATGGAGCAGGTCCTTGAAGCAGACCTTGTGTTGGGACCCACACTGCTTAACCTGAGGCTTGCTTAGAGGTATCAGCTTATAAAACTTTCTGCTCCAAGCCTCCAGTAATCTCAGCAAAGTGAAATAAAATTAAGTATACCTGAAGGTAAGACTTCACACTACCAAATCTAAAATAACAACGTGTCAGCAACGTCTAGCCCTAAGAAAGGCTCAGTGATCTTGGTACCAAACAACTCCTTTGATGTCTCATAAGCATGTCATCTACCATTACTCTGGAGATGGGTTTTCTCTGTCTTCTAATACAAAGTATTGGGTTGTCGGAAAAGTCATGACGTATTTTTTTGTTTTTCGTCGCAAAAATGTGTCATGACTTTTCCAACAACCCAATAGCATAGCAGGCAGTAATTCTCAGAAATTCTTGACTGACTGAGTAGTACATGTATGAACTTGCAAAGAATCAGAGCAGGACTTGCATGGGAACTAATTTACCCAAACTCTTGCAATTGGAAGAAAGGAGCTTTTGCATTGTTCAAAATGAGCCATTTTTATTGGTTCATTCCATCACTTGTCATCTACTGGGTCTCAGTTTCCTGACCAACAGGTCAGAAAACAAGGGGATTAAATTAATCACTAACATCTTCTACAACTCAAAATATCTAAAATTTTATTTTCTTGAGTCTTATCTCAAGAAAAGGGATAATATTCATTATCCCTTAAAGAAGAATTATGTTTTGAAATTATCACCCATTACAATATAAATAGTCTACTAAGAGACCCAGACGCAGGACAGATAATTCTCGATGTTGAAGATAAAGGCCAAGGAGACGAAAAAATAACTCCTCTCAGAAACAACTTCAATTAAATTAAGATTAATAAAAATGCAAAAAATAAAAATAGATTTCATATCAACATAAATACTAATTAAGTTATAAAACAAATATACCTAGTATTTTAAAGTCAGGATAACCATTTACCTATGAACATATTGATTATGGGAAATTATGTGTTTTACAAGGCCAGTTGCTTTGTTATTCAAAATATCTCTTCTGTAATCTTCCCCATTGTTACAAACCTCCACCTAGGAGTTCCTCCTTATTTCACACGTAGTTACTACACTACTACCCACCTGGTCCCTCTGAGTCCAGTCATTTCCAATATATTCCCACACAAATGCTTTTCAATCCCTTCTTGTGGAATGTTGGTCTTACTTGTTTACCCAAATGTTTGAAGTCCAGGCTGCCACAATCACTCATGCCTTGATGCCTTACTAAGAACTTTCCTGTCTTCCGTTTGACCATCCCACGTCCTTTAAAATTCACCTTTAAGTTCCCATATTAAACCCCTTGATTCATGGAACATTCTTTGAGTACTTTATGCCTCGTTACATGTCATTTCTTTCTGCTCTAATATCAGGGGCTGCTCTGACTGTCTAAAACAGAGGTGAAAAAAAACCCTCAAATACCTAGAGGGGCCAGACAGGTTATACAAATGGGTGAAGCAGGCTAGACTAGAGAAGACGAGGGCAAACCTGAGTGTGCAAACTGTACACAAATGCGACAGCTCTGACTCAGATCAAACCGTTTCTGTGTAGGAATGTCCACTCTTGCCTCACTTTCCAAAATAAAGTCAGAACCCTGGCGGTTTTTTTTTTTTTTNACACATATATATTTATGTAATTTTATATATAGTGCATGTAAGTTACATAAATTAAAATTATATCCTCTCATAAGAATCAAAAGAGGAATTTGGATAAAAATTCAAGAGGCTGTATTTACACTTAGTTCTTTGCAAATCTAACTCTGACTATAAAATCACTTGGATCTTTATTCCACAAACTTTGCTGTAACAATGCATAGTATGAATATTGTGTTGATAAGAAATGTTCCACAGTGTTAAAAAAAAAGAGTTTGTGATTTCAAAAAGGGAGCAAGATAAATTTAAAAGTTTTAATATCAGAACTGGATTTAGAAAAGTTGCTATGTATTTGAATATATGAAAATATAACGGTTCTAATATCACTAGAAATTAAATAGTAGGAAGCAGATTTTCCTTTTTTGTGTGTCAGCCAGAACTGAAATATATAAATCTTGCACTTATAAATATACATTATCTCATTGTAGATGAACCAGATGGTAGTGAAATGAAACTCATGTACAAAATTTTGGATACTGAGCTGCTCAAGTTTTCCTGTCATCTCAAGGTGGGATGGGAGTGTGGACTTCACCCTCTTCCATGAGGTGAGCTCTGCCACCAAGAACAGACTAGTAGCTTAAAGCAGTCACCTTTGAAGAACTCCTGTCAGCTGAACAAGTGCCAATGCCTTTAAATTAACAATTAACTGAAACTATTAAAAAGAACTATCCAGGGAAGCCTTTAGATGGCCAAACTGAATGAGAATTTGTGAATGACTCAAGAATAAAGAAATGTGACTGCACATACCTGGTAATAGTGATATATGGTGAGCAAGGGGTTGGTGACTTTGGAAGTGAGAGAACCTGCGTTCAGGCAAAAAGGTGCATTGCCTGAACACAATTTAGAAACAATAATGAGAGTGACTAAAAGTCAGCCTGCTTTTTATTACAACTGTGCACCAGCAGTTCTAACGATGTGAATAAGATGCTCCTCTCATGGGGCAGATGGCTCCCATGCCCCCACTCCCTTTTGTTATGCATGGTTTACTGGGGTGCATTTTAAGGACAGAAAGGACTACATAGAAAACAATGAACTTCATTCAGGAGTGTTATTGCTTGCATTATTATTGGCATTGTTATTTAAAAAAAAAGATTAAGACAAGTACTTTTGTTTATTTTCTCAAAAAAACTAATATTTTCATGTAAAGCAGAATGGAGATATAATTTTGGAATTAAAAAAAGTATAGAAATACTTCNACAATGATATGGAGTGCCAATTATTGCCAGAGGTGTAAAATGTACTATGACTTAGAAATGAACTCTAGAATATTGGGCACACCAAATAATGGGACCTAACTAAGTTCAATTGATTTAATTTGAAAACCAAAACTTCTAAGCCGATACTTGGTCTTGTATAAGGCTCAGGCTAAAAACCACTAAATATTTGTACTGTTTTCTCTCAGTCTTCATCTAGCTTGTCATAGATGAAATCAACATCTCTGAGGTCAGAGTCTATCCATTGCATTAGAAGCTGAGAAATACTGACCTTTTGGAAACATGTGTACTCACTGTAGCCTGAGTTAGTATAAATCCAGAAGCATCCTGAAATTACATGAGATCCACTTCCTCTTTTTCCCTCCTTTTGGTCTTGTGCACATTGTAAGCAATAGTTTTCTATGTCAAAAACAAAATAATAATAATGGTCCCCAATGAAATCTCTTTCAAAGTAATAAAAATACATGAGTGCATGTGTGTGCATATGCAGGGTAGGGGACACACACACACAGAGTATACTCCAATGGAAATCAAATTGCTAGTGCATGGATAGTGCAAGGCCCACATATTTTAAAAAGTCAAAACACTGTCATGCTAAAAGTATGTGACTTTAAATGCTAGAAAATAATTCCAGACAGAAAAAAGAATTAAGAGTTCCCACAGAAGAGTAGTCTCCTAGTATAGCACATATAATTAAAGTATGTTAAGATCATAGATCTTGAGGCATCTGAATTTTATTCCATTGGCAGGTCACTACTAATATCTTAAAAAATGAAAAAATAAAATTGGTGCTTGCTTAGGAAAAAATTGGGAGTGGGCACGGTATTAAGACTTCTAGTTTAATGGGAAATGCATCAATCCTTACTCAAGTGGCTGCCCACACTCCTCTTTATATCAAATACTGCCGCATGTGCACAGTGGCATCTATAATCATAAATCAGGAAGGAGTTGTTTCAACAACAGTGTATATATATTTGAAAGCATCACTTAAAGCATTCTTTCATGACAAAGTATAATGCCATTTTTGTTTTATCATAAATAAAGAGAATGCAGGATACATTCTTGGCACAAAGTTACCTGCCCAAAGTAAATGTTGTTTAAATTTATCATAAGTTATTGATTACCATTATTAAGATTTTCTGATACAGTAAGTTAGTTGGTCACATCTTTTTATAGGCTACATTGACTTCTCTTTCTTCATTTTCCTCAACTTGTGCCACAGAAATTCTCTATGCAGCAAGGTGCATCTCAAGGGGGTGATAGTATGATGAATGGGTTTTACAAAATGTGTAAGTTTTTTAAAATTTTATTTTAACATATATATCATTCCTCTATGATATGGAAGAAGATAATTGGCAGGATCAGTGTTCTAGATATGGCAGAAAACTTTTCTTTAAATGTTCAATGATTCATCAAATGTATTTAAAGTCTGTTTATTTAGCACCTACTGTGTGCCAACCACTGTGGTTACTGGGGACCCAGCAACAAACAAAACAAATTAAGCCCTTGTCCTCATCAAGCTCACCTTCTAGTGGAGGGAATGACAAGCCAACAAATATTGCATATCATCTATCTATCATCTATCTATCTATCTATCTATCTATCTATCTATCTATCTATCTATCTATCTAATCTATCATCTATCATCTTCCATAAGATGCCAGATGGTAAGTGCTATAAAAGAAAAAAGTCAAGGGGTATAAGAGGAAAGAGTGAGGCATGGTGGATCAAATACTACTTATGTATTGGTCAGATGGGTCAGATTTCTGAAATAGATGGAGCCATGATTCTTTAGGGAAAACAAACCAGTAATGAAAGACAAGAAATACAATCTAATTAATATCTTGGGAAATTGTAATTAAAACAAAAATAAGGGGAACAATGTGATCAGAATGGTTTCTGAGGAAGCATACTTTTGTTGCAATAGAAATTTTAATTCAAGTTTTAACTTCCCAGGTTTGTTCTCATGAAGGATTCAGATTTCAGATTTTCTTAAAATCCTGAAATCACTGACATTTTAGAATGGAAAAAAATAACAGAGTATTACAAACACAGTTCAAAGGACAGTGATAATATGCTGTATGTAAAGAATTTCTTATTCCTCAGATTTGAAAATCGTCCCAGGTGGCAATGACACCTTCAGAAACCAAAGGGCTGTGAGCTTTGTTTTTGTTAAAGATTTTATTGGGGAACTGGGGGAGAGGGGAACAGCGTTGGGGAATCGGGGAAGGGAAACAGACAAGTTGCTGTCCTTTTGTTCTTCAGTCTAGTTGTGGAGGATGTCACTTCA
>NW_017731373.1:3211525-3213788 GCF_001890085.2 Hipposideros armiger | reverse complement strand
AAAAAAAAAAAAGTGTATCATGGGGGATGTGAATCCAATGATATTCTGAGAAGTTTACTTTAGTTCATCATTTCAATTATATTATTTGCAGGGAGGTCATTCTGAGTGTGTGTGTGTGTGTGTGTGTGTGTGTGTGTGTGTGTGTCCCTCTCCCCAGTAATAAGCAAGTCTTCATCTTGTGTAAAATGCACAAGTAAGATCCATTGCTGTCTTACTTTTCCTCTCTTTCTTATATCATTTCAGCTATGGAAGGATTTAAGAATGCAATTTAGCTGGTATTCTTTCAGGTACAGATAAACTTCATCCTGAACTCATTTCAGTTCAGAAATACATTGCCATTTTAGGCAGGGAAATAAACTGAGCCTACCTGTCTGTCCATCTACTCTCTGTATTACTCAGATCTGCATTGAAATATTTTTATAAGCCTGTAAAAAATAGAGTATCCTGTTTTTGTCCCTAGTCTAGATCAACATACCAGGGGCTCTCCTCAGTTCAAGTATCAGAAGACAACCCAAATTATATTGGACTTATGTGGTCCCAGATCTCTAAAATCTATAATACCAGGGATACATATAATTAGCTCTCATGGCTCTTGGTGTTATTAAACACCCAAGAAAAAACCTGGAACACCTCAGTCCTGAATTTGTGTCTGTTGGAGGCCGAAACTTACAAAAGACATATTCTTGTCTCCATCAGTGATCAGCAGATGCTGAAGTTGCATGACTAAGGGGGTAAAAGGAAAGGAAGGAAGGACTGAATAAAGGAAGGAGAGAGGAAGGGGGGTGGGAGGAAAAAAGGGAAAAGAAAGGAAAGAGAAGGAAGGGAAAGGGAAGGGAAGGGAGGAGAGGCAGAGGGGAGAGAATGGAAACAGGAAATTCAAGGAGAGGCCTTTTTTGATACCTGTAAAAAGCCTGCATACAAGTAAGAGCAGAAACATTTTCACAGAGAATCATAACCTCAAGGTACTATCACCCAGGTTTTTGATCCTTGAGTAGGGTACACCCTACAAATAATAAACTTAGAAAATCAATTATACCTCTCCAGAAAAAGTCTATTTTTACTGAATTTATAACACCACCAGCTAAACCTTAAATTTACAATAATTAGAAATAAATTAGAGTAACACTTTCCTCAGAATAAGCCTAGATTACAAAGGAACTGAGGTGGAAAAATGACTTTGCATTGAAAGAGATCCCATTCCAGAAGGAAGTTTGAAATACATTAACATTCAAATATGTCTTATGGGAAGCAACTCTCCAAAAGAGTTTAGTGTTGAGTTTGATACTAACATGCATTTATTGAATTAAAAATGGTATCTTTAAATTTCAGGGTCTCAAGAATGAAACTATTAGAAAATAATTGAAATCTCGATGTTTCAAGTGGTAACATTATAAAATGGAAAGAGCTTGTGTTTGATTATTTTGCTAGCAGGTATTAATGTGTTTCTAGCTAGCAAAATAGGATGACATTGTAAATATATATGTTCAAGGCTAAAAGCTATATTTAAATCAGTAATTCTTTCATTTGGCCCCACTAGATTTAAAGTAAAAAAAAAATGAAAACAGAAATTTATCTTTGGGATGAAAAAAACGGTCCTCAGGCTAAATAGGAGACTAAGGCAGAAAGAAAAAGTGGTAACTTAAAATTTTTACCATTAGCAAAAACCATGATTCTAGAAAGTTAGAAGTCAAGTCAACTGTCTCCCTTTTTGGTTAATGAATCATCTGTGTTTTTAAATATCACAAGTTAGTAAACTATATCATACACTAAAAGTGCAAAAATTCATACTTTGCCTTAAATTTAAATGATACTGTTTTTTCGTTATGTTTTTTTTCTTTCCTCTGTTGAATGCAATTACTATAAAAAGCAGAAGTGGGGATGTTGGGCATGGCATATTTTGATTCCATGAAGGAATTAGATTTCTATTTCAAATCTAAATATTAAAAGTTTTATATTAATGTTTTATTAAATATAGACTTATAATTAAAATATAATAAAGTGTGTTACAAATTGGGAAACTGACTTTATGTATTAGTTTTAGCAGCAACCACTAATTATATGATCCATATAAAATTCTAATGATACATGTCCCAGATATTTATTTATTTTTAATTTTTTCATTTTGATAGACTTTAGGTTTTCTTTTTTATAAATTAGAGTTTAGAAGTATGAATTTATGAAGCATTACAGTAAGTCCCTTGAAAAATTTGAGGTCTTTGCTAGGGTTATCTTTAATTAAAATAAAGATTCATATATATATATA
>NW_017731373.1:3206588-3207520 GCF_001890085.2 Hipposideros armiger | reverse complement strand
TTCCACTGACATCATAAGATTGAATGGTTCACCAGAATTTGCATGCTATGCACCTTCTAATCAATGCCAGCTGAGGCTATTTAGGTCTCTTTTTTAAAAACTTTTTTTTTTTTCATTTAACAAAAACGCATCCTGCTGTGAACCTAGATGCCAATTTCATGTGCATTAAAATATCACAATTCCTTTCAAGGATTATAATGGGAATGCTGGCAGACCCTTCCCTGAAGGTTTGGGTGGGTGGTACTACTGTATATATCTGTTTTTATGGCAGATTTATGCAATAAAATCTTGGTTAGGAATCAGATAGAAGCTCAATATTTTTGATTCACTCTTTTCTGTTATTGCTTATCATCCTTGAAGATATATTTTTTGGCATCTTGAAAACAAGGAATCTGGTTGCTATTTCTTTAGGGTATAAATACACCCTGTTTATATTAAAATTATAGGCAAATATACTTCAAGTTGGAAAACATGACCACAGAAAACATTTTTTCCCCCGCTCTTTTCTAAACACCCTAATATACTTTTATTACTGCTTAACTTTTGCCCATGGCCAAAAAAAACCCTTCTTCACATTTTGACATATTCAGAGATTCCCTTCATGTGGTCTGAATATGTTCTATTGTAAACATTATTGTGGTTATAAAAATATCAAAACACATAGTTTACAAGCATTCAATACTGCAATATATGTTCTAGTATTTGTGGATAATGTAACTATATTTTTTTATAATTACAAGTATTTCAATATTTAACCTTACAAAACAACTAACTTTTAAAACAGTAAAATAAGGTAGAAAGGAGGAGAGTCAGGAAGACGTGGACTTGAGCCCAGACTGCCATTTACTGGATGTGTGACTTTGAACAAACTCTTTAACTACTGTGATCCTCAGTTTCCTTATACTTATCGGGGTACAATAATGCCTACTTCC
>NW_017731373.1:3195795-3198593 GCF_001890085.2 Hipposideros armiger | reverse complement strand
TAGGAGACAGTAATCCAGAGGTGCAGGATTGTGGTATGGACCAAACTGAGAAACAAAAGAAAAGAGGAGTCACGAATGACTTCAAGGTTTTGGCATGAGTAACTGGTAGAATACCACTGTAATATGTTGAGATGGTCAAGACTGTAGAATAAATTTGCAGAGAGCAAATTCAACTCAAACTCAAGAGTTGAGTTTCATACATGTTAAATTTGAGTTCTCCATTAGACATTCATGAGGTGTTGCCAAACTGGAGGAACTGTTAACGCTGGAAATACTCATTTGAGAGTAATCAGTCTATTTAAAGACATGGACATAAGTGAGATCACCCAGGGAGTGAGTATAGATAGAAAAAAGCAGAGTTCCGAGGATTGAGTCTTGAAGTATCCAACATTTAGAGATTGCAGAGATAAAAAAGAAAATAGGCCAGGGGACCAAAAAAGAGTGTTCAGTAAATAGGCTTGAGAACCAAAAGAGAGAAGAGTCTTAGAGTCCAGTTAAAGAAAGCATTTCAATAAGGAAGAAGTGATCAGCAGTATCAGGTGTGACTGAGAAGTCAAATAGAAAGTAAACAGAAATGCCTATTGGATGTGGCACATTTACAGTCATTAGTGACCTCAGCAAGAGTGATTTCTATAGAATGGTAGGTGGGCAGTGGTGTGCAGATAAATTTTAAAAGTTGACCATCAGGGCAAAAAAGCTCTTATTTGAAGTGTTTTACAATTTATATGATGTAAACTCTCCCACCATTGCTGATTTCAAACTGCCAACATGACATCAATGAATATGAAATGGGAAAGTGATGTGCACAACTGGCTCTTACAAGCAGGAGAAAACCAGCTTGGCACACCACTTTAGGCATGGATGAAGAATTTAAAATAGAATTCCACTAAAAATATACATGCAATAACTAAAAATATCTTATTTATTAATTTTAATGCATATTGAAAAGGTATATAATATGTAGTGATAAAGTTTGTGTCAGTGGGGTTAGTTACAAGGTCTTGCCATTAGTGGATATCATAANAGGTGAATGGATAAATAAACTGTGCTACATCCAGACAAAGCACTATAATTCAGTGCTAAAAAAGAAATGAGTTATCAAGTCATGAAAAGACATGGAAGAAACTTAAATGCATATTTCTAAATGAAAAGCCAATCTGAAAAGGCTACATGCTGTATGATTGCAACTATATGACATTCTGGAAACGACCAAACAATGGAAACAGCAAAAAGATTAGTAATTGCCAGGGATGACAGGGGGAGATGAATAGGGAGAGCACAGAGGATTTTAGGGCAGTGAAAATACTCTATATGATTCCACAGTGATAGACACATGTCATTATATATTTGTCCAAATCCATAGAATATACAACACCAAGAGTGAATGCTAATGTAAACTATGGACTTTGGGTGATAATGACATGCCAATGTAGGTTCATCAATTGTAACGAATGTACCACTCTGATGGGAGAAATTGTTAATGGGTGAGACTAAGTGAAGTTAGGGTGTATATGGGAAATCTCAGTACCTTTCTCTCAATTTTGCTGTGCACCTAAAACTGTTCTAAAAAAGTAAGTCTTAATTTTAAAGTTACAAGCATGCTAGAGATAAAAGTGCAACAACCAACTCAATGGGTAATTCATGTAAAAGAGTTATTAGTTCATCTCTTTTTCATTGCCCTGAATAAAGATATTATACAAATACCAGTCCTCTTTATTGTTTTTGGTGAACAATATCAGCTTTTGCAAGGTTTGCAAGGTTTCTGGTAGTTTTAAAATTGGACAGGGGTTGTGAAGAATAGGGTTTTGTTTTGAGATCAGTCACAGATATTACTTCACCTCTCAGTTTAGTTTTTCTTTGTTCTAGAAATGAATCAGACATATAATTTAACAAGGCACAAGGAACACATAGATGAGTTAAAACCAGACTTCAGAGAAACAAATGGATGGGTAAACTGAAAAGAGATAGAACATCATACTTTTTTACTTTATTAGTATCTTTCCTGATAAGCACCAAATTCTCATAAAGATGAGAATTAGTTGAAAAGTAAGAACAATCTAAAATAATGATTTTCTTTAGTCTTAAAATTAAAAAAATTTCTTTTAATGGTCTATCATTAAATATTTGATTGATTGTGATCATATCAGTGAGTAAAATTTAAATCACAAAAGGGAAAAAAATGAATATTCCTTAGCAATAGGATTGCATCCTTTGTTCCCTGGGAAATTCAACATGTTTGAGGCAGACATGACTTTTTAAATTGGATTAGAATCTGAAAAAACTCTCTCAAAATAATTCCCCCAAATTTGATCTATTTGGGTTTGATCATGCTCCCTATTAAAATCTGATTTTTCTGTTAACAGGAGTTGGGATATTGTATCAGTTAAAATTATAATAGTGAATCCTGGAATAAAAGTTAGAATAACATTTTAAATCCATCATTAGTGCTTCAAATAACAAAAGCTGACATTTTGTGCTCATTTGCAGTCAGCAGGAATTTGGCAGGAATGTATCAAGTATAGGGTTTCAGAAATTTTTCTCAGAACTGATGGGACGTCTATATGGTACTCTCTCTGGTGAAGAGCAAACTTTTGTAACCGGTGTGAATAACAAGATTAAAGCCAATCTGTGTCTGATCAGAACACTTATAGACCTAGAAAAATGACAGTTATCCAAGATAGTCTTCTATGCAACCAACTGAAAAAAATACCTGTGGTGTCTATGTTGGTTTTATTACTTTATTTTTTCACACTTGATTTTCTGTGTTGGATTCTTTGGCAAGTGCACAGACCACTTCT
>NW_017731373.1:3184038-3193685 GCF_001890085.2 Hipposideros armiger | reverse complement strand
TCAACTGAAAAAGATCAATAATAAAAATAAGCAAATTTGAATATAATTGTACATGTAATGTACAAAGTATTACAACCCACAATATATAAAGAATCCCTAGGAATCAAAAAGAAAAAAGTAAACAACAAATAGAAGTCTGGAAAATTAAATAGGAATTTCACTGAAAAGGAAGCTCTAATGGCCTATAATCATATGAAAAGATACTTAATCTAATTAGCAACCAGAGAAATGCAAATTAGAACAATAATGTGACACAGTTTCACACCTTCCAGATTGGCAATTTTTTTTAATTGGACAATATAAATTGTCAAGGATGTAGAATAAGAAAAACCCTGATGGGGGTATGAATTGATATAACCAAATTAAAAAGCTGATTGGCATTAAACAGTAAAGTTGAGCATGCACAATTCTTACAATCTAGCATTTCCCGTTCCCCAAGGAAGTGCCTGCACATGTACACTACAAAACTTGTATGAGGATATCTAAAAGAGCATTGTTTCTAATATTTAAAAAAATGAAGAAGCAGTAGAATAGGGAAGAAATTGAGGCTAAATCATATGATGGAATATTATTAGCGGTGAAGATAAACAAGCTACTGTTATATACATCAACTTAGATGAACCTGAAAAATGTAATATTAAGTAAAAGAAATATCACTGATTATATATTATGATTCATTGTATAAAATGTTTTAAAAACAGGCAAGCAAACAATATACACACATTGGTGGTTAAAAGTATAAAGAAATGGAAAGTTTGATAAACATAAAATTCAGGAAAATGGTTTCTTCCGTTTGGTGGAGGGGAGGAAATGAGATTGGAGAGGGGTACACAGCAGGTTTCTAATTTATTGACTGTATTTTAACCTTGGTAGTAGAAACATGGAAGCCCATTTTATGATCTCTAAACTATAAAATGTTTTATATGTTGTTTTGTGTTCATGCTATTTTTTTTTACTGGATAATATTAGTTTATATGTACCAAAAATGAACAACTGGAGAAAGAAGAAACAGTACATAGACTTCATTAAGAGTCTTTATCAGTAATCTAGATAAACAACATGGATCGAGGCTCTATAGATAAGAATGGGAATGGAGAGGAAAGAAAAAACATGCAATAGGAAATAAAAAGCAATCAAATCTGTTGGCTCCTGGTCAATGAAATAGGAGAAGGCTGAGATATGAAATACAGTTTGAGGAATACAATCAATAATGTTGTAAAGATTATGTAGAGTGCCATATGGACACTGGACTTATCAGGGGGGCCACTTCATAGACTGTGTAGATGCCTGACCACTGCGCTATACACCTGAAGCTGAAATTGAATAATATTGAATGTCAACTATAATTAAATATATATATAGAGAGAGTCATGGGATGTGGAGTACAGAAAAGGGAATAGAGTCAATGGAATTGAAATAGCTATATATGATGTCAAACGGGTAGTAGATTGCGGGGTACCACTTTGTGAGGGGTATAAATGTCTATTACATTGTTTTGTACACCTGAAACTAATAATAATAATAATAAAGACAGAGAGAGAGAGAGAGAAAGAGAGAGAGAAGGCTGGTGATCTACGATATCTCCATACTATGAAGCTCACTTGATGTTGTAAGACAGGAGCATAGAAAGGAAATGACTTAAGGCAGGCAGAAATCGAATGGACCTTCTTTGTGTGCAAGGTCAGAGGCATAAAATGATATTTGATAGTCACCTGGTTATTATGATAATTGATTCTACAAGAGGGAATACATTATCCCAGGAAAAGAATGTGAAATAACAGCCTAGGTCTTGAGGAATTTCCTTAACAGAGGAGAAGGACGAAGTTAAATAAAGGAAGTCTTGCCCTCCTCCAATTTATTCTACAGTTTTATGCCAGAATAATATTTCTAAAGCACAAATTGATCACGTCACCCTCACTCGCCAAAAACTCTTTATAGCTTCAGGATGATTTCCAAACTCGATAGCCTGCCACAAAATGCTATTTATGTTGTGATCGTAGATGCAGCCAGCTTCACCCTTTGTGACTACCACCAGCCAGCCTTTATGCCAACCTCACTGAAGGATGTGTCATCTTCTCCCATTGCTACACAACTTTGTAATTACTTTCCCTTCTGAGTGTGTAAATCCTGATCAGCACAGCCGACCCAGCATCCCCTCCTCTTAGAAGCTTTTCCTTACTCCTCTAATTTGATCAGCGGTGCCCCAATTCCACTTTGCAGAAAACTTTCCAGAGCACTTATACTTTTATAATTGTTTCACTTTTTGTCTCCTACTTACAGACTGGGCTAACTTTCATTTTCTGTATCTGTCTTTCTTAGCTGTAATTGCCCCAAGTGGGCCTTTCGTAAGTGTTTGCTAAAACAATGAATGGATGATCAGATAAATGAATTAGCTAAAAAATGTGTCAGAAAATATATATCAGGAGCGATTTTGGAAGGGCAATGAATGGTTACTAGTATCATGTTATACCCAGGATATGGGGAATGATACAGAGAAAACACTGGATCTAACAATAAAGCAGTCAGTGGTGAGCTCTGAGTTAAGGTTCAGCAAGTGGTTTGACCAGATGCCACAATAAGGCTGGGACAGCATAGTCTGGGCACTCAGGGTTAAGCGAAACTTGGATGCATTGTGTGTGATTAATTCTCATTAAGAAGTCCAATGACTAAAGGGAGCAACAGTTAGGTCAAGGTCAAGCAAAGACATTTAGAAGAGTGTGTACACCCACATGCCAAGAGAGAAGCAATGATGAAGGGTAACTTAAGAAGGAGCCACTCAAGAGCAAAAGGGTTCCTGGATTGGAAAGTGGGCTGGGGTCAGTGGCACCAGTAGGCATGTATTCTGAAGAAAGGATGGGATTATGATTTCAGAAAGAAATTTAGAGTAAAGTAGAAAGGAAAAGGATGAAGACCTTCAAAAAATAGGAGATAGGATTATCCCCAGAACAGTGAGGGCCTGGTGCAAAACATCTGCATTAGGACATGCGCTTATTAAGTATGAATGGGGTAAGAGGAAAAGATTTCACTGGCGGTGGAGGGTCTGGGAAATGTAATGTGGATTTACAGTTGTCTGTGTGGCTCCACAAAATTGTCACAGCTCTAGGGCTGGAAAGCAAGTAAAAAACGAGTACTCACAGCTAATAAAGGTAAATTCCCCACCTCCCATTGTGCCCATTTCAAAGCATCCAAAGCACATAGGTCCTGTGTGTCCCAAACCTGGTTTGTAGAAGGTACTCTGGACTTAATCCAGATACCTTCCTTCATTTAAATGTTTAGTCTTCTTTGTTCACATCCCTGGATACAAACAATAACACGTTTGCCCTCTCCCTGTCCCCAAATGTCATATACTGCCTATTCTGTTATGGTAATAGTGATGGCTCAAAATTTGGAATTACTTTTTATAGATGAATGTTTCTTCATGTTTGTTGTGTCTGTATGCTAAAATAGATGGATATTGTGCTCCAAGTAATGATTTTGATGGCAGCTATAAAATATTGTTTGTGTGTATTTTAAAACACTCTGTCTTCAATGTTCCACCTCGTGCCCTCATGGTTTTGTAATATTTACTTGAGATCTCAATAATTTACTTTATGAAACTGGGATGGGTTATTGTATTTAACATTGTTCGAAACAAACTTCTCTTCCCCAGCGTCTATATAATCTTAATTTTGTAACATAGTAGTTCATCCCTGGCATCAGCCTGGCTATGTATGAATGCTCGTCCATCACTTTCTAGTTGTGTGAGTTTAAGCACGACACTTACTCTCACTGAGCCTCAGTCTCCATATCTGTAAGGTGAAGAAGATGAGAGTAGTACTAACTCATGACATGATTTTTTTTATTACCTCCCTAGAGCCTCCAATCACCAAGAGACAGCTACAGACTTTCTTAGGTGTGGCCGGCTACTGTCACATTTGGATTCCTCAGTTCAGAGTTATAGCAGAGCCTCTTTATGAGGCCCTTAAAGGTCCAGAGCAACAGCCCTTCGACAGGAATGCAGAGCTCAAGCACCTTCTGTGCCCTTCAGAAGGCTCTAACTGCAGCTCCTGCCTTAGCCCTCCCAGATCTCTCCAAGCCCTTCTCACTCTATATCTCTGAGAGGAGGGGAATTGCCCTAGGGCTCCTTGTCCAGAACCCAGGCTCAGATCTCAGGCCTGCTGCTTATATCTCTAAGACCCTGGACCTGGAGCAAAAGACTGGCCCTTCTGCCTCCGAGTTCTTCCAGCTTTAGCCTTACTATTAAAGGAGGCTCTAAAGTTCACTTTCAATCAATCTATTTTTCAATCTATTTTTACACCACATCAGGCCATAGAGGTCCTTAACTTCAAGGCATCACACTGGCTGTCGAGCAACAGGCTTTCCCGACACCAAACCTTGGTTTTAGACTCCCTGGACCTAACCGTCAAGCCCTGCAACACCTTAAACCCCTCTACTTTACTGCCAGATCCCTCCTCCCTGACCCAACACAAGTGCCTCCAAGTTTTAAACTTTTCCCACTCTGCTCAGGAGGATTTGGAGAACACTGCTTTTCCAGACCCTCATGAAATGTGATTCACAGATGGGAGTTGTTTTATGTCCCAAGGGCAGAGAAGAGCAGAATATGCTATTGTCTTTTCTACCACTGTAATAGAGATGGGAGCTCGCCCCACCCATACTTCAGCTCAGAAGGCCGAATTAATAGCATTAACCAGAGCCTTACTCATCACATGACATTATTGAAAAGAGTGAGCATGGTGCTGGTATATAAGAGTATTCAACAAACATTTATTAGGAATAGAGTAATTATAATGCTATTATGACTTAAAAGGCAAGTTTGCTTTTTATTTGGCACTACTTTGGTAATGGTTTTAAAATAATTAATAATATTTATCCCTTCTCCTCATCTCTTAATCTGGTGGAATAATTAGTCATGTGGTGTGAGGCCAAGACGATCAGTTTCTGATATGTTAAAAAATCTGGAAAACGACGTTGGATAATTAAGAGTTTCTTAGATAGCGAAAGTCATGTGAACCATAACATTCAAGGCATTCAACATTCAGCACTACAGAATTGAGGATGCTAAGCCTGTTTTTCAAATATGATTAATAAGAACATGTTGAAGGTATGAGCTAAATGATCGCTGCCTGGTTTGATGTCATTTATTTTTTAGTGGTTGCCAAAGAAATGAAAGCTCTGTAATTTAGGGTGAGTGAGCTGGGAAAGGAAAAGCAAACTGAAAATTATTAGTTGATTTCAAGGAATGAAGTTGGTCCCCTGGAACCAGTTCTCTCTAATATTAAGTGACTCTCAGTTGCTGCTCCAGAAATCGTGACAATGTCTTTGAATTTGGTTTCTGTAAAAAGACCGGGGCTTATTAAACCCACCGCAGCTCAGCTTTCAGGACCATATTAGGCATTTGCAAGAGGTTTGCCCCACAGAACGTGACCTAAAGTCTGCCAAAATGAATGGCAAAGCTGCCGTGTCTCAGAATATTATTAGTGGATTGCTTCTATCTATAGATTATTTTTAAAAGGTTATTTAGCAAACTGTAATTTTAAGCCTATTTTGTTTCATGTGCCTGCATTGAGAAAGCAATAAAATTAGAGTTGCCTTCAAGGTTTCTAGAGAAAGCACAACATTTCCAAAATTATCAACAAAAAATAATCATTAAATATGAATACATACAGAGATTAGAGAGATAGATCCTGGAATTTAGAGAACTATTTGTACGCTTTATAATGAAATCAGTTAAAGCATGAAATCTGAATGCATTATGAAGCATGAATATTACCAAAACAACTGACCAGATGATTTTAAAACAAAGAAAATGTCTATTGTCCAGTGTCATGGAAAACAATTAGTTTTCTGAGTGAAATTTTACTTACCTACCCACCATTTTTAACGCTAGCTAAAGTCATTATTAAAAAAAATTAGAGTTCTCAGAGCATTCTCCTCTAATGCTTTGAAAAGACTGAGACAATTTTTTTTCATACACTAAATAGACCTTTGATTTAGTATTACTATTGTTGCAATAAAAAAATAATACAGCGGGCTCGCCAAGTGGCTCAGTTGGTTAAGAGCATGAGCTCTGAGCAACAGGGTCACCAGTTTGATTCCCACATGGGCCAGTGAGCTGTGCCTGCGCTGAGCTGCCGCTGAGCTGCCAACAGGTGGCAGGATGGCTCAGCTGGTGAGAGCATCTGCTCCTAACAACAAGGTTGCTGGTTCGACTCCTGCATGGGATGGTGGGCTACACCCACCACAACTAAGATTGAACATGGCACCTTAAGCTGAGCACCCCAAGCTGCCCATGGGCGGCTAGATGGCAACTGGACTTGGAGCTGAGCTAGTACCCTCCACAACTAAGATTGAAGGACAACCACTTGGCTGTTCCCCTTCCCCAATTTCCCAACATTGTTCCCCTTCCCCAATTCCCCAATAAACATCTTTAAAAAATAATAATAAAATAAAAATAATATAGCTACTTTCTATTGTTAGAGGACTTTGAGGTGGAATTTTACCGAAGGTGTTTTGTAAATAACAAAGAACTGCCTTATTCAAAGCTGTATATCTTGGAAAACTGCTTTTTAGGCAGCTATCAGTTAATCCTCAATTATTTATGGACTCCTACAACATGACAAGCCCAGTGTGTGGCTGGCGGGTATAGACAGAAACAAGACAGGCATGGTTCCTGCTCTCATGGAGTTCATAGTCTATTGAGGAAGATGTGCAAAATGCAGATAAGCACAAGAGGGCTGAGAATTTCACTGAAGCGGAGTACAGAGCGCTATGGGAGCTTGTAGCAAGTGAATTAGCCAATTTCCAGAAAATAAAATAAATATTACCTGTAGAGGAGAAGCGCCCTTTATTGGATTAATCATTAGAGGATCGTTCTCTTCAGTACATTGCACATAAATATCTCACAGCTGGAAAATATTGATACCCTGCCACCGCCCGAAAATGACTTGAGGCAGCTAATATTTCAGTTAGCAAATTAGCCTTACATATCTGTAAAGCCAACACCTGTCCTTTTCCTTCTCATATCAATAAACTGTAAACAAGATACACACCCTCAATCTTGATTGCTAAATGTAAATGCTATGGTACTTAAAGGTAACAAAAAAAAAACAAACAAAAAAAAGAGCAAGGCGGCATTCAAAAGGTGCGGATCTCTGTGACTTCTCACGTGTACCGCACTTTTGGTTGAAGGTCTGTCTTGATGTGTGCTGCAGCAATAAATATTTTTCCTTTACGACATGACAAGCATTTAATTGACAATCTGATAAATGCTACCAACAACAAAAAAAAAGCGATCAGCTCTTTCCTCCAGGGTTCTATCATCAATTATCTTACCATTCAGAATACCCATAAAATATTCAGATCACTATGTAATAAGAAGCTGCGGGTGGATGCCATGGTGAGGTAGCATATGTTCCACGGCAAATGCTCAGTGACCTAGGAAGTGTGTCTTCCTCTCCTAACACATGCCTTGGACAATCTTAACAGAAGTCCTGAAGTGGCAACCAAAACACACTTCCTTGCCGACAGATGATGCATCCTGTCATTTTTTTTTTCCTTAGAAAAGTGATTTAATCATTCCAATGAAATGTTCTTTCAAACAACATTCGATGTTAGCAGTTTACATCCTTGATCCGTGATTTTACGCTTCTCTCACTTACTAGCTTTGTTGCTGACAGGATACAAGGGGAAGTATATAAAAAGCCAAGCTCTCGTTCTAGATGAGAAGTGTTTTAAAAAATATATGTCAAAAGGTAAATATAAAAATCATTCCTCCTCCCTCTGCTTCAGCGTTTCATCTCTCAAATGGTTCAGGATAGAGTCATGGATTTGGTGATCTGATCTCCTCATTTCCTTCAGGACTATTTTTTATGTAGACTAAAAAGTAAACAATTTAAGAAAAATTTACATGAGAGTCTTGTAGAAAGAAGATTGGACTTTCTCATATCGGTTCAAAAAGTTAAAACTGCAGAGAACTATAGGAATCATTTAGTCAAATCTTCTCAAGTTATACATAAAAATAAAAAATAAAAAATGGAACCAAGAGCTGGTGAGTAAATTACCCCAGGCTACACAGCTGGTCAGGGCAGACCTGAGAGTGGGTCCCTGACTTCTCTGCTCCTGGCTTAAATTTTATCAACAAAGTTGTTACAAACCTGTTTCCTATTTGTAAAGAAGATTGGTTGAAATTAACAGATGACGATGATGACTAAAGTTAAAGTGGCAATGTGACAAACTGAAACAAAGACTCGTCTCAGGGGTCTTGAAACCCTGAGCTCAGATCTGGGCTGGTTAGCTACCTCTGGCCTAAGATCGCTCCTGCCCTTTCAGCTGCCATGTCGGAAAAATGAAACCATCTCCTGAGGCTTTATATCAATTTTAAGGAAAGTAAAATGAAATCTTTAGGGAGAAAAGGACAAGTATATTCAAAATACAATATTAGTAACAAAACCAACAAGCAAGACTTAAAAATGTACTGGTGTAGTTCAGGACTTAAGAATTCCGGCGTCGGCATCATACATCAGAGTTCACATTTCAGCTTTGCCACTTCAAACTGTTTATTTAGTTCACCTCTCTGCGCCTCACTTTCCTCATCTGTCAAATAGATTTAATAATATTTACCTCATAAGGTTGCTGTTAAGACTAACTAAGATTGGGCATATAGAACTGATTTATAACATTGGTGTATAAACATGAATCAATTTAACTTTTTTCCATAATTATCTCACCCTAAATCATGGCAGTTCCTTTGATGACATCATAGTCACATTCCTTAACTCTAAAGTCACTTTGTTTTTTAGTTTTTAAAGTCGTTCTGGTTATAGAATAACATATTTTGGTATATCAGAATAGTACGTATCAGTATATACATTATATATGAATATATAACTGATTTCTGATTTTAAAACTTCAATCTCATAGTCTTATAGTTGATTCAAAGCTCCGGTTTGGAGTGGACCATATGTAAGCAAGAACAGAACATTTTATGTGTTTATTTCTCTCTTTCTTTCTCTTGCTTCCCTTTCCCAAAGCCATTCAGCCTCTCTAATCCTGTCACTTCCAGGGCATCGCTCTTCCCCCTCCATTATGGAGAGAGTGCAGATTCACCCAGGAAATTCCGAGGGACTTAGAAGCACTGCGTCAGGAACCAGGGGCAGAGACCAACATATATTTTCTCTATGATCTCACATCTAATTTTTACCTCACTACTAGAAACACTTAGAATATTATTAAGTAAAATAATTTTCTAAAATGCTATAAACACTTAATTTTAGAATGCCAGACAAATATACATTGTTGGTGTATTGGCTTTCTTTCTTATCCCTTTTGAGGGTATATGTTATAGAATAGTTTCATCTGAAAAGAAAGTGTGTTATTAAAAGTTCCTAATACTAAAATATTTGTCTTTTCACATTATTTTTATAGAGCAAAAATCACCTATACTTCTAAGTGGTAGATTTTCTTACAAAAGTCTGTATCAGGATGAGAAAACCATAGAAAGAATTTCCTATATGGCTTGATTTAAACATATTTTTCTTTTCAAACTTTCTCTAATTCTTGTGTTCCTCTTTCCATCTCTCCAAAAACATATACTTTGCTTTGCACCTAAAGTTTTCAGATGATGACACAGGTCTTGAAGATTTTTTTTT